>NW_025422397.1:0-38136 GCF_011764305.1 Mustela putorius furo | reverse complement strand
GGAATTTTTATTGGTGAACAAGGCAACTAAAGACCCTTACCTTCACATAGCTTAGTTTTCTAGTGAGGGGAGAAAAAAAAACATATAAATAGTAATACCACATAGTAGGGCTAGAGGGTGATAAGTGCTTTAGAAAAAGAGTATCAGTAAAGGGACCCAAAGTATTGGGACTACAGTTTAGATGGGGGTGGGTCAGAGTTAGCCTCCCATCTTTTAGTATGAAAACTTCTGTGCAAAAAAAATGGAAGGTAAGAGTTTAGTTTAGTTTGGTTATCTGGAGGGAAGTACATCTGCTGGGCAGCGATGAACCACTGGTGCAAAGGGCCCTGCGGCAATAGAAAAAGCGCGGGAGGAACGAGTGACTCCAGAGTGAAAGTGAATCAAGCAAATCAATTAAAGGAAAGGATGGTAAAAGCAGGGGTCACGTTTAGCAATGTTTTTCTTTATTCTGAATGAAAAGAAGACGATCAATGAAGTTCAGAATTCTGAGAAGGAGTGATGTGATCTGTCTATTGCCTGACAGTTATTTCAGCTAGGAGATGATATCTTAGATTCAGGGTAGGTAGCACGGAAGTGATGAGAAAACAATGGATTCTAGAGTTCTAGAACTACAGGGATTCCTTAATGCATTAGGTGGTTGGGTAGCAAGATGAAAGAGAGGCGCATGTCAATGACAACTACAAGGTTACTGAACTAAATTTTGAGAAGCTATAGCTACAACAGCCGTGATGGATAATAGTGGTCAGGTGAAATGGGTTTAGGGATAAGCGTTCATGGCTGTGTGAGATGAGACCTTCATAGTAAAGATGTCCAGTGCAGGCGGTGGGATAGACAAGCCCTGGCATTTGGTACCTTACACAGTGACTGTTTGAGAGCTTTCAGAACCATTGATAAATCCCACTGATGTCCTACTCATAAACACATCTCCACTTAGAGCCTTATTCAAGTAAGTTCCTCCACAAGCATAGGGTCAAGTCCTGTGGGGATTTCGAACAGACGAAGGAGGTTAAAACCCTAAACAAATCGGTTTATTAGACCAGAACACATACCTGGGATGAGGCTGATGACAATGCAGGCTAACCAGATAGATATTTTATAATTTCATTTACCCATACTAAATGCTATAGAACCTTATCTTTTTTTAAAAGACTTTTTATTTCTTTGAGAGAGAAGATGAGTGAGAGAGAGAGAGTTTTTTTGAGAGACTTTTTTGAGAGAGAGAATGATCAGGGAGGAGTTGTCAAACAGGATTGGAGACTCCCTGCGGAGCTGGGAGCCGAAGCTGAGGACTAAATCCCTGGACTCTAGGATCAATGACCTGTAGACCGAAGCAGTGGCTTAACCGACCTGAGTGCCACCCAAGGTGCCCTGTTTAGAGGATCTTTAAAACCCCCTCTTTGGATCCAAAGTGTGGGCTGGCAATTACACTCAGTTGAAAGTTTTTTTCTCTCGTAATGCCTACATTCAGTTAGGCTCAACATATTAAGTAAAATGGAAGCAAAAGAGAAGGGTTATCAACAATTAATAACACATGGGTAAAACATTGGAAACTGTATAACATAACTTTGCAATTCAAGAAAGAAGATGCCCTGACCCAGTTTATTCTTTGGCAAATGTTTCTGTGTCTATGTGTTTTTTATAAAATATGACAAGGGCAAAGAGATAGTAACAGTCACAGTCAATCCCTCAGAAAACTGCAAGTTTTACAAAACAAAAAGGAAAATGGCAATGACTATGGCTTTGATTTGAAAAACCCAATGCAATTAATGACTGCCATTACATGTTCCCTATTAGCCTGACTTTCATAAGCACAAGGAAAAGTTCAGGGTCTCAGAGCTAATCAGGAAAAATATCACTAAGCTTTGGGGTCAGTTAATTAACAGTAAAGTCATATTTTTCACAGATTAAGTCAGGCTCTTCCTTTTGACCTCATTTAATTGCTGCTTTTAAAGACCACTGGAATAATACTCTCACATACAAAAATGCATGAAATTCAGCATCCTCTTAAGGTGTGATCAGACCAAAAATTAAAAATACAGGGGTGTAAGTTTAAATTGGCATAATCTTTGTAGAGAGCAATAGCTTTTGTGCACTGTGAAGCAATATATATTATTGTGTAACTATATATGTTACAATACATATTAAGTGGCAGAGAAACATTGATATTTTTGGCATACTCATAAGTCATAAGGGTTTTCCTACAGATATGTGGATAATGATAAACCTATACTGGTATTCATCACAGCATTAATTATAACAGTGAAAACTTGGGGCCCTAATAAGGGATGAATCACTAAATTCTTCTCCTGAAACCAATACTACACTATATGTTAACTAACTTGAATTTAAACAATAAAAAAAAATATTAGGATTTTTAGAAAGCAAAATATCGGTGTAAATAGTAGGAGGAAAAGTTTTGGGGAGGTAGAGTTGTGAATGAGAGCATCCAAAGCAATACAGGTTCTGGGAGAAATGTGGAAGAGAGAAAAAGGACATAGGAATAATGTACCTGGAGGTTAGAAATGAGATCCTCTGGGGGTGCCTGGCTGGCTCAGTTGGTATAGCATGCAACTCTTGATCTTGGGGTTGTTGTGAATTCAAGCCCTACACTGGGCCTAGAGCTCACTTAAGAAATAAAAACTCTGGAAGTGCCTGGGTCGCTCAGTTGGTTAAGAGGCCACCTTTTGATACCTACTGAGGTCATGATCTCAGGGTCATGAGATTGAGTCCCGCCCAGAGTGGGTCCTGCTTAAGATTCTCTCCCACCCTCTCCCTCCGTCCCTTTTTGCCCTGTTCTCTCTCACACGTGTTCTCCCTCTCTCTAAATATAAAAAAATAAAAATAAAAGAAATAAAAACTCCAAAACAATTAAACATTTACAAAAAAAGAAATGAGATCCTCTGTAAATATTTTTGAGCAATGCAAATTAAAGCTCAGAATTTCATTTTTTGATCATTCATAGCTGTTTAGATGGTACTGTTTTGAATGCAGTGTCCTTATAGAGAAAAGACCCAATGAGTTAGGATTTATAGTTTATTGTTTTTTGTAATAAATATATAGATTCTAGTGCACAAACTGAAGGAAAAAAAAAAACAAACCATCAGCACCGCCACCACGAACAAAACACTTGGGGCCCTAAATGTCTCCAATTATAGTATTCAAATCAATTACAACAATTCTTTGACTATTATATAACATTAAAATGTTAAAATATAACAATGGATGACATAAGACAATTTAGAATGGATGTAGAGTTCAGATTTATTAAAACAGAACATAAAATGTTCTATCTGAATCATATGAAAATACGTGTGCATACTTTTTATATATACAGAAATGAAATCCTTTAACAGTAACTATCTATGCATTGTAGACTATGAATTCTGGTTAATTTTTTCTCTTTATCTTTTCTTGGCTTTTCTTGTTTGTTTTAATAATCAGCATGTAATTCTTTATAATCAGAAAAATAATTCAACCTGTTCTTAGAAAATAAAATTTTAAGCCCTTTGGCTTAGTTTTCTACATATTCAATTTTGGGTCCCTTTAGAGAAGCTTAATAAACATGGTCATAATTACTGTTTTCTTACTAACCTACAACTCATGAAGAAAAATAAGTTTGATTCTTATACTTTTGATGGTAATTCTTTTTTTTTTCTTTCCAAGTTTTTATTTACATTCCAGTTAGTTAACATATACTTGGTAGGTCTAGGGCTTAGTTACAGATACTTGGTAATTCTAGGGCTAGATGTTGTTACACCTTATGGTCCATTCCAGGGAGTGATTTCAGATACTAAGAATTGTCAATCCTTTGTTCTAAACTTTTGGGAAAATAGAGATTTTCCCATTTTTACCATATGATAGTATGAAATAAGTACCCTTAACTACTCATGTTGAATATAGTATTTAATTTGGTATATAATATTTTGTGTATTTAGCATATACTTGTATACAAGTATATATTTAGCATAACTTGTATACAAGTGCATTTTAATTTTCCTTACTTTTTATGAGAGCAAGAAGGATCATAATTTTCTATAATAAAGAGATGAAGAATTTCTCTTTTTGGTGTCAATACTCAGTCACTACGATTCTTGTCTCCACCATGCCACCAAGCATGGCGACTAAAAGGCTAATAAAACTTAAATATTGAAGTAAATGAAGGCACATTCAAGTTCAGCTATGAGACTTTAAAATATATCTGCTTCTCAGTTTTGCTCAGCGGAAAGGATCAAATTATCAGAGTCTGTCACCAATGCTGCCTAGAAGCCAATGCTTAAAAAACTACCTGTTGACAGATGGAGCTGGGCTGATAAAAATCTATCACACAGATATTACTGCATAATATATTAGAAGATAAAAGATGTTGCCATTTTTAGTAGCAAAAAGGATAATTTTTTCATTTCAAACAATAAGACCATTTCTTTAAGAATGTAAATTAAGGAATACCTTAGCAAATACAAAACAGACTCTTCTTGGAGGACTACTCTATATTTAGAAAAAAAATATCTATATTCATTTCTACTTTTCATAGTTAGCACTTTAAAAGAGACAAGTATTTTTTAATGACCAATGACTGTAATGTTTTTTATATTAAACATTTCCATTCCTCTTTCTAAAATGCAAATTATTTATTGATTTTTTTAAGGTGCTGAGTGCCTGAGTTAGGCAGTACAGTATTTTAAAATACTAAAAGCATCAGTTAATCAAATCCTGCCTGTACGAGGAACTAACACTTATTAACTGATTTGACCTTAAGCTTATCAGCATTGCTAACAATAATTAATCCATCTGAAAAAGGTTAGCAATCTCTACACCTGTATAGATAATTCTGATTGATGTTCATCCAGATGGAGACACATCTTTCTAAGTGTGATCTTCAAGACCACCTGAGAGAGTCTGAATGCATTCAGATCCCTGGGTTCCACATCATCCACATCATACCTACTGAATTTGAATCTCTGGGAGTAAAGCTCTGGAAATCAATATATATCATGCACCCCAGGCAATATTTATACACATTAAATTTAGCAAAAGATAGTGGATCAATATTTGGATATAGCTTTCAAAGATAAATAAACTAATTTTTAAATGATGGTTAATTATTTTACATATTTTGTAATTCAGTGTATATATAATACATACATAATAAACATGTATTTATAGTGAATCACTTCTGGTGGCTATATATATATATAAGTGCAAAAAAAAATGGCTCAGTTGGCTAAGTATCCAACTCTTGATCAGCTCAGGTCATGATCTCAAGATCATGAGATCAACCCCCCACACACACTCCATGCTGGGTGTAGAGACCGCTTAAGATTCTCTCTCTCCCTTTGCACCCCCCCTTATAAAAAATAATTAAAAATAATAAAATATATGAGGGGTGCCTGGTTGGCTCATTCAGTCAAGTGTCTGACTCTTAATATCAGTCTTGTGGGTTCAAGTCCCATGTTTAGCACCATGCTGGGTGTGGAGCCTATTTAAAGAAACGTATGTGTAACATATATACTTTTATTTTGACTATTTCTAAAATCTATAGGAAAATATTTTATTAATCTATTAATAAGTTTTCACATGCCTTAAAATACAGGAACACAGTATTTCCCCTTTCATGGACAGATGCATCCTCAAAAGTAAGTGGGCTGGAGACAAATAAGATGTTCTTGGTGGTTCTGAGATCACCTACCAATGAACTCCAAGACCATAGACTCAGCCTGGCAGTGCAGATAATATTTTTTCTGTATAATCTCTCATTTGTGTCTCAAGTGTCATATCCATTAAAGCTACAGGTTGTTAGATATTAGAAGAATGAAGGCCTAAAGAAACATAAGGATACATTTCCTTTGGCATAGAAATGAAAGATTTCTAGGGTTTTTGGCAGTCTCCCAACTCAGTTTTCTATTCCCTTAAGATTATGCCAAATCGAATAAACAAAAGTAAAGGGAGAGAAAAGCTGCCCCAAAGAATGCAAAATTAAGAAAGAAAATAATTTTGTGGGTCGTAGGGAAGCAAGCTTTTTACAAAATTCATAAATCTGTATATTTGCATTCCTATGGCCTATTTTAATTTAAAAGATCCAAGATGGCAGGGGCAATCCTCATTGGTAAGGTGTTCAATTCTAACTACCCAAAGGCAGGCATTTAATAAATATCTTTCAGACAAGAATACCACAAAGGACTATTTCTTACTATGACTTAACATTTCTTATAGCTCAAAATCACTATTTTTCTATAGGAACTTGGGAAATAGCACATCTCTACATTCATAAAGTACATAATTGGTTTCTTCTTGCCCCCACTGTTCAATTTTCCTTTGGAAAATCTGATGCCCATATTTCCATGCAAGCATTATTTACTTTTTGATTGAAAACACAAAGTCATTTCTATTTATGAACACTTTCTTGTAATAAAACCTGGCATTTCTCATCACTACCATTTGCAGTCTACTTTTATAAAATTTAATGCATGTCAAAAATGTGCATGGTCTGGAAAATAAAGAGACAAAGAAGAAACCTTCTGTGTATCAGTAAATGTCATGAAATGGGCTTATCAAGGAAAGAATTCTCATGATCTAGACCTGGTCTGTCAAATATGGTAGCCATTAGATACATGTGGCTATTGAGCAGTTGAAAGATCCAGAGTCTGATGCATTATAAAATACATATTGGATTTTGAAGATGTGCAAAAAAATACAAAATATCACACTAGTATTGTTTTATATTGATTGCAGGTTGAAATGATAATGATTTGGATATAGTGGGTTAAATAAAATATGTTAAAGTCAATTTCACTTTTTTTAAAATTTATTTGACAGAGATCACAAATAGGCACAGGCAGAGAGAGGAGGAAGCAGACTCCCTGCTGAGCAGAGAGCCTGATGTGGGGCTCTATCCCAGAACCCTGGGATCATGACCTAAACTGAAGGCAGAGGCTTTAACCCACTGAGCCACCCAGGTGCCCCCAATTTCACTTTTTTTTTTTTTAACTTTCTTGTGATGCAGCTACTAGAAAATTTAAAATTACATATGTGGCCCCCAGAATATTTCTATTGGACAGCACTGATCTAGGTTAAGAAATGCACTGTCATTGTTAATGTAGCAATTAAATTTGGCAATATTGGAACATATTTTCATATTGTAACAAGTAGTGGGAGGGTTTCGATAGAAACTCTTCTATCCACTGGTTTTAGGTGGATTAACTGGCCTAATTAGATCTAAGCTGTTAAAAATTCCCCAGAGGAGAAGGAGGAAGGAAATGCGGACTCAAACAAGCTTTCCAAGTCCTCAAGTCACACACTCCTGGTTGACTGGTTTGCTTAGCCAAGCTGAAACCGGTCTTATTGTCATGTTGGGCGCATTAATTGGAGAGCAGACTAATTTGCAAGAATGCGTTAGTGCCCTTTAGAAGGTGATTTAAAATTCAAAATGATGGAAATGGCATAAAAGCATGCTTGTCTGATCACTCCTCAGAATCTATCTTGAAATCCCTACCATTTTTCCATTTTCATTGTTAGAATTCAAGTACACAGAAAATTTTTAAGATTCCTAAACATCACATTCTACACCCTGGCACAAATAATTATCTTTCTGCTAAAGACAGACAGGAGTTCCTATCACCAGACTATAAGTACAAATACAGTCTGTAGGTTTAATCAGGATTCCACATATAGGAATGAGACATAAATATCATATCAACATCACCACTCATATTTGTGACTGAATGGAGGAAATTTTGCCTTTAATCCACTAGAAGATTACAAGGAATTTGAGGAAGCATCTCCACTTTTAATATAGCTGCTAAAAGACTAATAATAACCTATATTTATACCCACTTTATAGTTATGAATAATTTTACATCCATTATCACATTTAATCCTCACAAACAAGAATGACATTTTCACCTCCATTTTGAAGACAAGTAAGCAAACACTCAGCAAAGTGTAATGAGCTATCCAGACCCTTGACGTCGAATTTTTTGACTTCCTTTTCACTATATTGCAGGAGAAATAAAAACTGTATTGCCAGCTCAACGACCAAACCTGGGGCTTTTAATCAAGCATGGTAGACTCTTGGTCACCATGAAGGAAAAAAGGGAGTATGACAAGTGCTATTGGAAACAGCGAATTCAAAGAACATGACCTTAATTTAAGAATTTGCAGAATGTAAATCTGAGGAGTTATCCATTTTCTTATGCGTGCGTAGACTTTCCATTACACAGTGTAACAACAACAACAACAAAATTACTATTTTTGATAAAGGAATCTGTGTCAGTGTTAATTCAATAACCTCAGGCTTGTGGTCCAAAGCTGGTCATAATGTGAGAGCAAGAGCTCCAAATGGCTACTTTCTTAATAACTAATTTTATAGGCGTTCTCACACAAAATATACTCAACAACACAATCTTAGAAAGAGTTTGATAATCCTGAGTAAAAAGGGATTTTCAGGGCTAAAACAAATACTTTTTTTTAATAATTTAAAAAAAATTTTATAAACATATAATGTATTATTAGCCCCAGGGGTGCAGGTCTGTGAATCGCCAGGTTTACATACTTCACAGTACTCACCTCAGCACATACCCTCCCCAATGTCCATAACCCCACTACCCTCTCCCTACCCGCCTCCCCCTGGCAACCCTCAGTTTGTTTTGTGAGATTATGGTTTCTCTCCCTCCTGATCCCAACTTGTTTAATTTATTCTTTTCCTACCCCCAAACCTCTCACATTGCATCTCCACTTCCTTATATCAGGGAGATCATATGATAGTTGTCTTTCTCCAATTCATTTATTTCGCTAAGCATAATACCCTCTAGTTCCATCCATGTCATTGCAAATGGCAAGATTTCATTTCTTTTGAAGGCTGCATAGTATTCCATTGTATATATATATACCACATCTTCTTTATCCATTCATCTGTTGATAGACATCTAGGTTCTTTCCAAAGTTTGGTTATTATGGACATTGCTGCTATAAACATTTGGGTGCACATGCTCCTTTGGATCATTACATTTGTATCATTAGGGTAAACACCCATTAGTGCAATTGCTGGGTCATGGGGTAGCTGTATTTTCAATTTTTTGAGGAACTTCAATGCTGTTTTCCAGAGTGGTTGTACCAGTTTGAATTCCCACCAACAGTGTAGGAGGGTTCCCCTTTCTCTGCATCCTTGCCAAAAATCTGTCGTTTCCTGACTTGTTCATTTTAGCCATTCTGACAAGTGTGAGGTGGTATGTCATTGTGGTTTTGATTTGTATTTCCCTGATGCCTAGTGATATGGAGCACTTTTTCATGTGTCTGTTGGCCATCTGGATGTCTTCTTTCATGTCTTTTCATGTCCTCTGCCTATTTCTTGATTGGATTATTTGTTCTTTGGGTGTTGAGTTTGATAAGCTCTTTATAGATTTTGGATATTAGCCCTTTATCTGATATGTCATTTGCAAATATCTTCTCCCATTCTGTCAGTTGTCTTTTGGTTTCATTAACTGTTTCCTTTGCTGTGCAAAAGTTTCTGATTTTGATGAAGTCCCAATAGTTCATTTTTAGGGCTAAAACAAATACTTAACTATGGAATTCATTTTGTGAAAAGATTTAGGTTACTTACAGGTATACGGAGTTCCATGAAGACATGGGAAAGAAAAAGACTCTAGCAATAAGTGGGAGTTTCATAAAAATAAAAAGTTGGCCATAGGTTTCAATTGACCAATATTAACCAATACCTCCCTGGAAACCTATTCTTACCATAGCTTTAAGAAATCATATTAAGTACCACCTCATATACACTTGTGTTTAATAAAAACAAAAATTTTGAAAATCAATCCCAAGTCAAGGTATAAATAACTCAGATCAAGTCTACACACACTCAAAATATGTGCTGGCCTGAACACGCTGGATTCATATCCAACAAGAATGGCTGTGCCTTTGGTCACCACAGTGTTAATATACTCTGTAAAATGCTGGATACTCAGTTAAAGCTTATTGAATGAATGACTGAAAAGTATACTAGTGGAAACCTTTACCTGAATTTGTTTTTCCAGATGATACCAATGGTGGCTGGCCTCCAGCCACACATTTGCACTGAGTCTTCTGTGCAAAAAGCTACTGGCACTCATAAAGTGGTACAGAATGGGCTTTTCTCTGTGACAAAGTACATTGTCATATCAAAGCTGAAACTTAATTTTGGCATCACTAGTACCTTTGGTCGAAATAAGCAGGAATACCCATCTCCCATAGTGGAAAACCATCAACTTCAGTGAGGAAAATGGACACTCAAAATCCAAAGAAATAACATTGGTCCTAATATGGGTTCATCCCTCTAGCCTTATGTTTAGCTAACATGCTTTCTTGCCACTTTATTGGACATATTACCATAATGCAGTGGCCTTGGACTTGTACATACCTGATAATATAACTCAAAAGCCGAGAAAAATGGCTAGTTCAATTTTATATATATTTAATATTTTTATTAAATATTGGATATGTACCAGAAATATCCATAAACTATATATAACACAGTTTATAAAACTCAGACTTGGGCATGCTAGATGATGAAGACAAAGTAAAAATGTTCTCCCTCTTCTGGAGCCTTGAGGTAAAAGGATTAAACCAGAATGAAAGGACACAGGTGCTAAAGCTATGGTTGACCAACAGGCCTGGAGAATTCTGGGTCAATTTTTGGCTCAATTTCACTGAACATAGGAGAAAGAGTGAATTGAAACAGAAAGTTCCCCTAAGTTTATGAAGAGTAAGGTGTAGGACACACAATTTAGAATGCTGACTGCCATCATTCTTCCTTACTTGTTTCATTCAACATGTGGATTCTAGGCTTGTTGCTTCAGGGGACTGGCCAATAGTATGTCGGGAGAGTGGCACAGACTCACCCAGTATGTGACTTGCATATTTTTTCCTACAGAATCTGAATTATTAATAGTTTCCTACTTCAGAGGACTTCAGACTAACAGTATGTTTCCTCAAGTTTCATTTATAAGTTTTCACTTCTAGAAAATAAATAAACCATTTTTAAACAAAATTGGTGGCTTCCTGCCTTTATTTATCATGCATATTAAAAGCCCTCAATGCTTACTAGCCTTTGGGCACATTAACACATATCCTAGAAAGAAAGACAGACTGCCATCATAGTTCACACTTTGGGAGTCAATACATAAACAAATCACAGTCATACACCTCTCCTAGGAATATTGCTTATTTCTTTCTGTCCATCATTATGTGAATTTCTACACCATTACCTCTATAATATTAACAGCAAATTGTGGTTCCCTGAGAAGAATGGCCCTGTTGTTCCTCCAGGTAGAGATGAAGAGACAAGGTCCCTCTCAGGAATGTAAATCCAAAAGAGGAGGCTGTGGCTCTAGGACTTAGGACCCAGACCGCCTAGCCCTGTATGATGTTCACTACATGTAAAAACACATATACACCTTTAGCCAGTCTTGCTGTTGTAGGTCAAATTTTGGGCAAAATGTACCTCCTGAGAGAAGACTTTCTTGACTCTATATAATAATTAAATCTTGAAGTAAAGATACCATCAGTTATAAAATGTGCTGCTAAAGTAAAAATAGACAAAAGACAAATTTCTTAAATATTAAAAACTCTAAGTCCAAGTTTTGGAATTGGGTATCTAGTCCTTCATGTTATATTACCTTCTATAAGAACTCAATAATTTTATATATTGTTACCTTTTAATATTTCTGAGATTTACTGACTCAAATGCTCATTAAAGATGATCTATATCAATCTAAATAAGTTTCATGTTACTTCCAACATTAGACAGGGCAAAAGAATTTCATCTCTTGAAAATACTTCAAAAATGCTGCCTGCTTTAAAACAACAAAGAACATTCAGAACATTCAGTCAACAACCTGTGTGTGTGTTGTGTGTGTGTGTGAGAGAGAAAGAGAGAGATTGTGTTGGGTACTGAAGGAGAAACTTTTAAATAATACTTAAAAACACATTAGAGAAAAAAAATGGCAGAGACTAGATTACTAGACAGTGGCAGTTGCCTGGTTACTCTTTCTCATATTCTTCCTCTTTTGTGACTGGGTATACCCCACAGGTTCAGAGGTTCCTTCATTGCAATCAGTCCTGTCTTAGGGGAGTCAAGGCTCTACTTCTGTTCTCAAGGAATTCGTTTCAAGCCAACTTACTGATTGATGGTCCTTGGCTTTTATCTCACAGCTTTATTAATTGCATTTTTGCCTTCTTATTAATAACCCTTTTGACAATGTCTCAGTCTTTAATAGTATATATGGAGTAGTTCACTTGTCCAACCTTGGGAGCCAGCTTTCCCCTGGCCTATTTTCCCATGGACTAGAGATCTTCAACCCAAGCCATCTGACTGTAGTCCTCTTCTACATTCCCAATTCAGGGTTTATTCAAACATTCCACCCATGAGACTCCTCCCTCAACTCCTCTGGGCAAAACCATACATTCCCATAAGAAATCTGTATTCCCTACTGCCCCCACCCACCCCTCTGCTGAACACCTGCTCCAAGGATCCTCGTCCACCTCTCAGACTCAGGCACTAGCTAACAGCAAGCCCTTTTATGGAGCTGCTGCCTTAATATTCTGTATGTGGTAGCCATAATCTGCCTCCAGGAATTCGAAGGGCAATTGCAAGTTTTGTTTTTCCCATGTGATTAGGGGATATTGTGACTGTAACGTTAATAGGTTTGTTTCCTCACAGGATTATTAGGAAGCCAGTGAACAGAATGGTTAAGCAGATGACCTCTGAACTGTTGGGATTCAACCGCTCCAAACCTTGCCAGGTCAGACAAGTCACATTATCATTACAAGCTTCATTTTCTTCATCTGAAAATTGATAATAATTGTACTGATTTCATGTGATTTGTAAAAAGCTTGAATGGAAGAAAGCATGTAAACTGTTTAGTAGAGTCTGACTCAGAAGAGTCAATAAGGTTTATTGTCATTACTATTATTTTTATTCTAATTAGTTTTTGTCTCCCTAATGGAGAAACTATGTCTTTCTATATTTTATCCCTAGGTTATATTTAACTGCTGGGCATCCCCAAATCTCAACACTCAGAGCCCCGATTTTAAATTAGCCTGGCATCATGATTTTTCTGTAAGTGTTCTCATTTCTGAGAATCTGGTAAATGTCTTATGTATAACGTGATTGTCCCCATCCAGCTGTGGCTCCTGAGAAAGGAATATCATCTCCTTAGAGACCTGGCAAGAAGGGGGATGGCTGAAGATGTGTAAGGGGAGAGGATAGGTATTTCAGATGTAATTTAAAGCCCCTGCCTGAGGCTCCGAGGTCCTCTGCTGTAGCTCACAGTGATGGTGGTACCTTCAGACTGTCATTCTCTATTTGCTGACCCTCCTTGGAATAACCACATTCCTTTGGACGGGCAACTTCTGAGTCTGCTTCTTTTAAGGTCAGCTCTTTCAGAGGAGGATTCTAGAACAGAATGGTTTAGAAGAGCCTGTTCTTATGTGTGTGTTTTATGAGCATGCCATTTTGCTTTATCCCTCTGAGTATATTCTTATTTTTATGCTCTCCCCCCCCCCCTTTTTTTTTCATTAACTGTTTCTTCTAGTCCAAGAATTTGTATTTATTGATCCTATTGTCTAGTTTTTGAACTCTTGGTTGTTTACAGTATTGGCAATTCTTGATTGTGTGTCCATCCTTGAGACTATGACATCCTGTGAAACAATGTCTGTATGAATCTAGACCTACTAAGTGCAAGGATGGGAGAGACTGCTGAGAAGCTATTCTGGCCCTTTCTCTCTGAGCTCTAAGGAGGAGTGGGACATGCTTCCTGATGCTAGACCTGAGCAACTTGTCTTCTGGGTACAGAAATGATTTCCATCTCTCCCATGCATTGCCAGCACCCTAGGTGTGGCCATGTCTCTGTGACCCAGCTCACACACCCCTGCCACCAGTTGGAACAAGCAATCCCTGTCATATCTGCTTGGTCCAGACTGTGACACTGTCAATTCACCTGGCTGCCCTTGCTGAGGTATCCCAAGCAGATTTCCCATTTTTTTCTCCTAGGTTCACCTCCACTTCTAGTATTGAACAAATTCTATCTGTTTGCCATCTTCTGGGAGTCCTAAGAGTTATCTATTTGTGTATTTCCTTTTCCCATTTTTGAACACATAATTATCTGTTTAAAAATCCCAACATCTGCCATTTTTTTTTAGAAATTTTATGTGGAAAGAGACAACCTGGCTCACAATTAGCGTGCTGTGTTGATGAGGAGAGTATCTGTTAGAGAAGCAAACAGAGATATTTGTAGACACAGTGTGTGTACTGACCTGAGGACTGGTGCAGGGAGCTCCAGGCTGGAGGTTTCCCTGTTTAGATGAGGGAGCCAGCAGCCCCAACAGAGTATTGAAGCTGTGAGGCTAGGTGAATCACTGATGAAAGGAGTGTCTCTAGAAAAAAAAAAAAGGCCTAGAAGTGAGAGAGCACAGGAGCATTAAAATCTCAGACATATATTGACACATATTGACTTATGTCTCTGTTTTAGTCAAGTGAAGCAGTAATGTAAACAGGAGAGTTCTTGAATTAGGGATAACTAGAAAAAATGAGACTGTCCTCCTAAATAATTTTTTCTAACTCGATCTATGGGAGGCAGGGGATTTTACCCACCGTTTTGCCTATTGTCTGAGGACTGAGTAACTGAAGTTCTGCTCTCTCTCCCTGGCACCATGACAACAACATACATGAAGACACGAGAGGTTCATTTTCCTTAGGATCAACAAACAACAAATCCTGACCTGCTAGTAATATTTCTGAGATTCTCTGGCCCCACAAACCAGCAGTGTTTCCTATGCTAACCATCTTGGAGAGAAACTACCTGAGAAAGAAAATTAGACATTTGCCTGCACTGTGTTTGGGGAAGGGTGTTGTGGCTCTCCCATGATTTTAAATACTGAACTTATTCTTGCTCCAGGCAACCTGAACTTCCCTTTCCCACAGCTTCAAATATGCTCTGTCTCACTTTTATATGGTTTACCTATCCACAAAAACTGCTTAGCATAGCAACTCTTGTCTGCATGACAGCCAGTTATAATTTGCTTGGAAAAACTGCAACAACATGTCATTTTTAATAATTTTTATAGGAAAATATTTTCTTTTTCAAAGACTTCCACGGACTTTGTTGTGGTCAACATGGCTCCTGACAAAAGATCATTTAGAGGTAAAAACATTATTAAAGAATCTTATACATGCTCGATAGTGATGGGTGGTATTGGGGTTGTTATAGCCTCTCAAAATAGGAAAATAATTTCCTTTCTGATTATCTACCTCTCTGGTGCTATAAATACAGTATTCAATTAACACTTGCCTGAACCAGGAAGTTCTACATTTGATAAAAACATGCTTTAGATTGAGGTGCTGTGAGGTATGAGGAAAATAGGCAGAGGACCAAAAATAAATGCAACCCAGTTGAAGCCCTTCTCTATCCCCCTGAGTATGTGTCCCACTCAGAAAAATTCAAAGGTATTTCTAAAACTGCTGGTATAGCATTGCGTGCTTGGTGCTAACAACAGCAGTCAAGGGATTTTGTGTGATCATGAACAATTATTCACATGAATACATTCACAGATTCACTGAACTGCCTGCCAAAAGGCAGGAACTGTCGGACAATACTGCCATGTTTTAAATTCAAATACTGGTATCTCCATGATATTTATTTCTGCAGCACAAACATGTTTGGATTAATATGCTCCTTGTCACTGGATGTGGAATTCAAGCACCCCAAAAAGCAATAACAACGGCAACTTCACAAAACAGTTGTTCACTACTCTCCAAATCAGATTATTAATCTACACTTTGCATCCAGCGAATGCTAAATATATTATGCCAATGAGCTTGGTGCTCCAGGCCCAGAGCACACACGGGATTCATTTTAGGCTCCAGAGGAAAATGGCCATGTGCAAGTGATGGGAGAATATATGACCCAGAGGATTAATCATTCTCACAGTTCATGGTAGATGCTTCTTTCAGATGCTCATCTTCAGCTTCACACCTCTATGTAAAAGTGACTGGTGAAACTATCTTTTAAAGAGATGATGGAAAAGTAAGCTTTTTTAATATTTAATATTGTTTGTCTTTTACGTTTTGGTAAACTGGAGGTTTTCTTTGCTGCCTTTTGTTTTTTTTTGTTTTGTTTTGTTTTGTTTTTAAGCTCCAGGCATCATTTTAGTAACTTTGAAAGACTGATGTAAATTAAGATGATTACTTCTTAGTATATTAGGCATCATGTAAACAATTTTGTTACTTGTAAGTTTTGACAAAACCTTAAAATGGCACAGATGCACAGATGCAAATGTTGGGTGGCCCTTCTAAACATATGTTTTCTGGGCAAAAATATCTGTACGCTTACTTTATGGAAATTTTGCATATCCTGTGTCCCAGAACAAAAAAACTAATTCAGTGTGGATCTGAGAGCCAGGAATTCATATCACTCTGACATATATAAAGGGATACATTTTCGAAAAAAGACCCCAAAGAGTAGCTGGGATCCAAATGCTTTGAAATCCAAACATGTCAGGAATAATGTTTTCACTGCTTACAAGTTAGGTCCAACTCAGAACCCATGAGCAAAAATGAGTTTTGGTGGGATTAAAAAAAATGGTAAAATAGTACTAGCTAAGTCAGTGAATACTGTAGACAAAGAAATGGGGTAAATGTCCAGCCTGGGGCATTCTTCTTTAAGGATGGTGAAAAACAAAACTGAATAAAACCGGGGGGTATGGTTGGACAAAGCCAAAAAGTAAAAGGGTGGGGCTGGTTAAGAACACAGAGCAGATTCAGGATGAACTAAATCAGTAACAGATGGTATGTCTGAAGAATTGCTATGGCAATTTAAACCTCTTTGAGGCAGGACAGGACCCAAAAAGGTAGTTGTAACTAATGAAGGAATCGAGTTAATGAATTAAGTTGTAATGGATGAGATGGAGGAATTATAGAGCTGGGTTCCATTTTTGTAGGAAGAGCTTAGTCAGAGTTGTTAATTGGGCTGTGTCTTCAGGTGCTAGGTGTAACAGAAGTGGAAGTTCCTACCTCACCAAGCTGCCTCAGACTTGATTGTTCTTGCATGGAGTATAGAGAGGTGGAGTTAAAATCAAACAGCACTTTGAATGCATGTGGTATCTTTCTGTTAGGGCCACCCAACATTTGCATCTGTGCAAACTATGGCTGTTGTGCCAGTATTTAAAAGGAGTAAATAACTATGTTGAATATTGCTGACAGGTCGAATATGATAAGGACAGAAGGTATCCTAGTGCATCTGGCATCTTGCTCAAAAAGTTGCTTTTATTGAGGAGCAAAACACCACACTGAGTTAGAATGATAGGAAAACAAATACGAGGAAGTGGAGAAATCAAGAAGAGTAGTTTGCAGTGAAGGGGAACAGAAAAACAGTGTGGTAGTTGGGAGAAGGTAAGACGTTGCATGGAGGTTTGTCTGCATGGTTTGGAGCATGCATTTGGAGAAATGCACAGAAGGTGAAACTAACTGGGTATGGTCCATTTTGGAGGAAGAAGAAGAGAGAGAAACACTGATTCAGCTGAGAGGAGCCCGACTAAACAGGTGAACGATGATGAATCCAACACACTTGCAGAATGACTTTTCTTAAAAGGAAGAGAAACTCTTGCTAAGCTGTATTAGGGCAAAAAAGATTTATAAATGTTTGCAGATTTGGTGTGGGTAGATAAGCAAGTGCTACTGTATCTGTTTCTTTATCTTCTTTTTCTTCTTCTTCTTTTTTTTTTAAAGCAAGAATGAAGTTGATTGTGAGTGAAATGCTGATGTGGAACATTGAAGAGAGGAGAAATTGTGAAATCTCCATCATGGAAAGCAAGGCATGAAGCTTATTATACAAAAGTTGTAACAATTATGGAGAGAGAGAGCCTATCTGAGGTTTGAGATAATAAATTTAAAGTGAATGGCACCTGGGTGGCTCAGGTGGTTAAGCATCTGCTTCAGCTCAGGTCACAATCCCAGGGTCCTAGACCCAGCATCTCAAGGGGCTCCCTGCTCAAAGAGAGTCAGCTTCTCCCTCTCCTTACTTGTGTTCTCTCTCTCTCTCTCAAATGAATAAATAAAATCTTTTAAAAAAAAATTTAAAGTGAAATCAATCTGCTGTACTGGGTCATTTTTCGTTAGGTACCAACCTCAAGAGATGGGGTTGAATTTATTCAAGATGGCGGGCTCACATCTGCACATCTTGTAAGCTTACACTTTGTTTCTATCCTGGATTCAAATTCCGACTCCTTCATTTAAATCTATCAGCCCTTAGAAAGAGTCACTTCATTTGTCAGTATCTCAGTTTCCCCATCTATATAATGGAGATCACAACAATATCTTCCTTATTGGATTGCTAGGAGGATTCAATCATTCAAGACACAGAATGCTTAGAATAGTATCTGGTATCCTAAGTGCTCGATTAATGTTAGGTAATAATTCTCATTATATAAAGTAAGTGATGTTCTCAAACTTTACAAGTTATGGTGATTTTAACCCATTAAAAACAAAACAAGTAGGGGTGCCAGGGTGGCTTAGTGGGTTAAAGCCTCTGCCTTCGGCTCTGATCATGATCCCAGGGTCCTGGGATCAAGCCCCGAATCGGGCTCTCTGCTCGGTGGGGAGCCTGCTTCCCCCTCTCTCTCTGCCTGCCTCTCTGCTTGCTTATGATCTCTGTCTGTCAGGTAGATAAATAAAATCTTTAAAAAACAAAACAAAACCAAGTAGAATTTGGAAAATTATAAACCATAATTATATGTAAGTAACTTTCTTGTTGAAAAAGACAGTTTTGATCACCCTGGGTGGCTCCGTCATTTAAGGTCTGCATTTGACTCAAGTCATGATCTGGGGGTTCTGGGATGCAGCCCCATGTCAGGTTTCCCTGCTCAGCAAGGACTCTTCTTCACACCCTCTCCCTCTGCCCCTCCCCTTGCTTGTGCTCTCTCTCAAATAAATAAATAAATAAATAATCTTTTAAGAAAATAAAAATAAAAAAGACGTGGTTTTTAGGGGGTCATTATTTTTAAAGAAAGCCATTTAGAGCTGTAAAATTCTCCAGTTTCTGAAAACTCAACTTTACACAGATTTTCTAAAATCAATCATAATTTGCACAGATTGAAGCTAAGTGATAAATTCCGTTTGGAAATGAGAATTCATTTATGAACAGTCTCCCTCAAATTTTAGAGTCTGAAAGATTTTGGTTCTGTAATTCTATTCACTTGTATTTTCTGTGAAGAATTTTCTTGGTCTAATAATGTCACTTAAGTGTGCAACACTTTGAAATCACTTAAGTTAAAACAACAAACTGATATTACTGATTCTTCGTGTAACTTTTCAAAATGCTTCCTCCACTTAAATTCACCAATAAACACTTGGTGTTTTCTCTCATGCAAAACACCATGAAATACACCAAATAGGAAAGGCAGAACTGCTGGCTCTCCAAGTTTGTCAGTTATTAAATTTGATTTACAACATTGCTAAGAAATAAAATAAGTATGTTTCACTCATTTTGCAAACAAGGAGACAAAGGATTTTAAAACAGAAAATACATAGTTTGTGGGAAGAGATTATGATCTCCACTGATCACAACCAGATTATTTCAATCTTTTCAAGAGCTAATACAAAATGCCAGCTGTGTGGATTACCTAGGGCTCAGGAAAAACTTAGAAAATAACAAAGAAAAGCATCATTACTATCATCTTATCAGCATTCTTACTACTGCTACTTCTACATATCATTACACCAAAACTACTGCTACTACTCAGAGTAACATTTTCACCATGGACCTTGCAAGTCCTCCACTTAAGTCCATGTGTACCCAAAATATATGGAGGAATTCAAAGTTAAACTGTTTTGATCTTAAAAAAAATTTCCAAATTATATAAGGAAACCAAAAGCCAAGTGGAAACCATTTAATGTTGCATTATATCACATATATAAAATCACAGCTGCTCTTTATAGTAAGGAAAGTTTTGAATTTTTGTCCTTCCTTCTTTCCCTCTTTTAAAATAATTTTTCTCTTTTATTTGTTTTTAAAATAAGAAAATTCAGAGATTAACTCTGATCGTGAAATGTTGCTTGAGAAGTTATGATCCCAATAGGCCTAAAGATCTGAGTTTTTTTGAGGATTTTCTCTTCCTTTCTTCCCCAGTTGTATACTGAGGTATAATTGGTATACCAAAATTGCACATATTAATGTACACAATTTTTTGGGTTTGGACATATGCATACACTTGTGATACCATCACCACAATCAAGGTAAACATGTCCAACACCAGCAAAGGTTTCCTTGTCTCCCCCACCTATTTTTGATAAGGACACTTAACAAATCTACTCTCTTAATTTTATTTTATGGTACCATATTGTTAACTATATATAGGCACTGTGTTTGTACAGATCTCCAGAACTTAATCTTCTATAATGTTATACCCCCCTAGGAAAAGACTCTGATTTCTCTCTCCCTGTATCCCTTGTCAACCATCATTCTATTTTCTGTTTCCATAAGCTTGGCTGTTTAAGATATCTCACATAAGTGGACTGGTGCAGCACTACTTTCCTTCCGTGACTGGCTTACTTCACTCATCACCAATGTCTTCCAGGTCCATTCATACTGTTGTAAATGGCAGATTTCCTTTTTCTTTAAGGCTGAGTAATATTCCATTGCATGCACATACCGTACATCTTTAAAATCTGTTCACCTACTGATGGACATTTGCTTTGTTTCCATATTCTGAGCTATTTGAATAATACTGAAATTAACTTCAGAGTGCAAATATCTGTTCAAGATCCTGATTTCAATTTTTTTTTTTTTAAATTGCTGGATCAGTTGCTGGTAGTTCTATTTTTAGTTTTTTCAGGAACCTTTATTTTCCACAGAGGCGACACCATTTTGTATTCACCAATCTCATGTAAGGGTTCCAATTTCTCTATATCCTGCCAACACTTATTTTTTTGTTAGCTTTCCTTTATATGAAAGAAAACTTTTTAAAAATAGGACCTATTAGATAGGAAAACACAATGGTCTTCTGGATTTGTTTGGTTAAGATGGGATAAAAGTTTTTAAGTGTTTTCAGCCAAAAGTGTTGTTGTAAACTTCTGTCTTAGTTGAAAGTTAACAGATTTAGGCTAGAAAGAATAAAAGTAGCTTAAGTGAATATAGTTTTTTTTTGTTGTTGTTGTTGTTGTTTTTTTAGATTTTATTTATATATTTGACAGAGAGAGAGATCACAAGTAGGCAGAGGGGCAGGCAGAGGGAGAGAGGAGGAGGAGCAGGCTCCCTGCTGAGCAGAGAGCCTGATTCGGGACTCGATCCCAAGACCCCGAGATCATGACCTGAGCCGAAGGCAGCGGCTCAACCCACTGAGCCACCCAGGCGCCCCTTAAGTGAAGATAGTTTAATAGATTTTTTTATTATCCACTGACCATGAAAGGTGATGTCAACATTTGCTTGGTTAGCCCAGAAATACCAACTTCATTGTAAATGGGCTTTTTTGGTGAGAAATAAATCACATTGTAGGACTCCGTTTAAAGAAAAGTAAAAGAGAGGGGAGGAGGTCAAGATGGCGGAGAAGAGATAAGTAGCAAGCTGAGACTGCTTCAGCTAGCCGGGAGATCAGCTAGATACCTTATCTAAAGATTGCAAACACCTGAAAATCCATCGGCAGATCGAAGAGAAGAAAAACAGCAATTCTGGAAACAGAAAAAAACAACCACTTTCTGAAAGGTAGGACCGGCGGAGAAGTGAATCCAAAGCGACGGGAAGATAGAAGACCCCGGGGGGAGGGGCCGGCTCCCGGCAAGCGGCGGAGCAACCGTGCACAAAATCAGGACTTTTAAAAGTCTGTTCCGCTGAGGGACATCGCTCCAGAGGCTAAACCGGGGCAAAGCCCACGCGGGGTCAGCGTGGCCTCAGGTCCCGCAGGGTCACAGAAGGATCGGGGGTGTCTGAGTGTCGCAGAGCTTGCGGGTATTGGAACGGGAAAGCCGGCTACAGAGACCAGAGCCGACAGTAAGCTCACAGCTCCGTGTTACCTTGAACCGGTCGCAGGCTCGGTGAGCTCGGAGCGCGGCCGGAGGTCAGGCAGACGGGAGTATAGAGTAACTGGGCGCGGTTCTCTGAGCGGCGCACTGAGGAGTGCGGCCCTGGGCTCTCGGCTCCTCCGGGCCGGACCAGGACCAGGAGGCCGCCATTTGTATTCCCGTCCTCTGGAACTCTACGGAAAGCGCTCAGGGAACAAAAGCTCCTGAAAGCAAACCCGAGCGGATTACTCACCCCGGCCCCGGGTAAGGGCGGTTGTGTAATTCCGCCTGGGGCAAAGACACTTGAGAATCACTACAACAGGCCCCTCCCCCAGAAGATCAACAAGAAATCCAGCCAAGACCAAGTTTCACCTACCAAGGAGTGCGGTTTCAATACCAAGGAGAGCAGCAGAATTCCAGAGGAGGAGAAAGCCAAGCACGGAACTCATGGCTTTTTTCCTGTGATTTTTTTTAGTCTTGCAGTTAATTTAATTTTTTCTTTTTCATTTTTTTTTTTCTTTTCTCGCCTTCGGGTAAAATTTTTTTTTAACTGTTACCTTTTTCTTTTTTTAACGATTTTATTACTAGTTTATCTAATATATATATTTTTTTCTTTTTTACATTTTTTCTTAGGTGTATTCTTTTTTTAAAAAAAATTTTTCTTTTCTTTTTTTTTTTTTTTTTTTTTTTTTTTTTTTTTTTTTTTTTTTTTTTCTTTTTCTTTTTTTTTGAAACCTCTTTTTATCCCCTTTCTCCCCCACTCACGATTTTGGATCTCTTCTAATTTGGTTAAAGCATATTTTTCCTGGGGTTGTTGCCACCCTTTTAGTATTTTACTTGCCCCTTCATTTACTCTTATCTGGACAAAATGACAAGACGTAAAAATTCAACACAAAAAAAAAGAACAAGAGGCAGTACCGAAGGCTAGGGACCTAATCAATACAGACATCGGTAATATGTCAGATCTAGAGTTCAGAATGACAATTCTCAAGGTTCTAGCCGGGCTCGAAAAAGGCATGGAAGATATTAGAGAAACCCTCTCGAGAGATATAAAAGCCCTTTCTGGAGAAATAAAAAGAACTAAAATCTAACCAAGGTGAAATCAAAAAAAGCTATTAATGAGGTGCAATCAAAAATGGAGGCTCTCACTGCTAGGATAAATGAGGCAGAAGAAAGAATTAGTGATATAGAAGACCAAATGACAGAGAATAAAGAAGCTGAGCAAAAGAGGGACAAACAGCTACTGGACCACGAGGGGAGAATTCGAGAGATAAGTGACACCATAAGACGAAACAAACATTAGAATAATTGGGATTCCAGAAGAAGAAGAAGAGTGAGAGGGGAGCAGAAGGTATACTGGAGAGAATTATTGGGGAGAATTTCCCCAATATGGCAAAGGGAACGAGCATCAAAATTCAGGAGGTTCAGAGAATGCCCCTCAAAATCAATAAGAATAGGCCCACACCCCGTCACCTAATAGTAAAATTTACAAGTCTCAATGACAAAGAGAAAATCCTGAAAGCAGCCCGGGAAAAGAAGTCTGTAACATACAATGGTAAAAATATTAGATTGGCAGCTGACTTATCCACAGAGACCTGGCAGGCCAGAAAGAGCTGGCATGCATATATTTTCAGAGCACTAAACGAGAAAAACATGCAGCCAAGAATACTATATCCAGCTAGGCTATCATTGAAAATAGAAGGAGAGATTAAAAGCTTTAAAAGCTTCCAGGACAAACAAACAACTGAAAGAATTTGCAAATACCAAACCAGCTCTACAGGAAATATTGAAAGGGGTCCTCTAAGCAAAGAGAGAGCCCTACAAGTGGTAGTAGATCAGAAAGGAACAGAGACCATATACAGTAACAGTCACCTTACAGGCAATACAATGGCACTAAATTCATATCTCTCAATAGTTACCCTGAATGTGAATGGGCTAAATGCCCCTGTCAAAAGACACAGGGTATCAGAATGGATAAAAAAAAAAAACCCATCTATATGTTGCCTCCAAGAAAGAAACACATTTTAAGCCCGAAGACACCTCCAGATTTAAAGTGAGGGGGGGTGGAAAAGAATTTACCATGCTAATGGACATCAGAAAGAAAGCAGGAGTGGCAATCCTTATATCAGATCAATTAGATTTTAAGCCAAAGACTATAATAAGAGATGAGGAAGGACACTATATCATACTCAAAGGGTCTGTCCAACAAGAAGATTTAACAATTTTAAATATCTATGCCCCCAATGTGGGAGCAGCCAACTATATAAACCAATTAATAACAAAATCAAAGAAACACATCAACAATAATACAATAATAGTAGGGGACTTTAACACTCCCCTCACTGAAATGGACAGGTCATCCAAGCAAAAGATCAGCAAGGAAATAAAGGCCTTAAACGACACACTGGACCAGATGGACATCACAGATATATTCAGAATATTTCATCCCAAAGCAACAGAATACACATTCTTCTCTAGTGCACATGGAACATTCTCCAGAATAGATCACATCCTCGGTCCTAAAATCAGGACTCAACCGGTATCAAAAGATTGGGATCATTCCCTGCATATTTTCAGACCACAATGCTCTAAAGCTAGAACTCAACCACAAAAGGAAGTTTGGAAAGAACCCAAATACATGGAGACTAAACAGTATCCTTCTAAAGAATGAATGGGTCAACCGGGAAATTAAAGAAGAATTGAAAAAAAAAAATCATGGAAACAAATGATAATGAAAATACAACGGTTCAAAATCTGTGGGACACAACAAAGGCAGTCCTGAGAGGAAAATATATAGCGGTACAAGCCTTTCTCAAGAAACAAGAAAGGTCTCAGGTACACAACCTAACCCTACACCTAAAGGAGCTGGAAAGAAAGAACAAGAAAGAAACCCTAAGCCCAGCAGGAGAAGAGAAATCATAAAGATCAGAGCAGAAATCAATGAAATAGAAACCAAAAAAACAATAGAACAAATCAAACGAAACTAGGAGCTGGTTCTTTGAAAAAGAATTAATAAAATTGATAAACCCCCCTGGCCCGAACTTATCAAAAAGAAAAGAGAAAGGACCCAAATAAATAAAATCATGAATGAAAGAGGAGAGATCACAACTAACACCAAAGAAATACAAACTATTATAAGAACATACTATGAGCAACTCTACGGCAATAAATTTGACAATCTGGAAGAAATGGATGCATTCCTAGAAACATATAAAACTACCACAACTGAACCAGGAAGAAATAGAAAGCCTGAACAGACCCATAACCAGTAAGGAGATTGAAACAGTCATTAAAAATCTCCAAACAAACAAAAGCCCAGGGCCAGACGGCTTCCCGGGGGAATTCTACCAAACATTTAAAGAAGAACTAATTCCTATTCTCCTGAAACTGTTCCAAAAAATAGAAATGGAAGGAAAACTTCCAAACTCATTTTATGAGGCCAGCATCACCTTGATCCCAAAACCAGACAAGGATCCCACCAAAAAAGAGAGCTATAGACCGATATCCTTGATGAACACAGATGCGAAAATACTCAAAACAAAATACTAGCCAATAGGATTCAACAGTACATTAAAAAGATTATTCACCACGACCAAGTGGGATTTATCCAGGGCTGCAAGGTTGGTTCAACATCCGCAAATCAGTCAATGTGATACAACACATCAATAAAAGAAAGAACAAGACCTACACATTTATGCAATTCCTATCAAAGTACCATCCATCTTTTTCAAAGAAATGGAACAAATAATTCTAAAATTTATATGGAACCAGAAAAGACCTCGAATAGCCAAAGGGATATTGAAAAGAAAGCCAACGTTGGTGGCATCACAATTCCGGACTTCAAGCTCTATTACAAAGCTGTCATCATCAAGACAGCATGGTACTGGCACAAAAACAGACACATAGATCAATGGAACAGAATAGAGAGCCCAGAAATAGACCCTCAAATCTATGGTCAACTAATCTTCGACAAAGCAGGAAAGAATGTCCAATGGAAAAAAGACACAGCCTTTTCAATAAATGGTGCTGGGAAAATTGGACAGCCACATGCAGAAAAATGAAATTGGACCATTTCCTTACACCACACACAAAAATAGACTCAAAATGGATGAAGGACCTCAATGTACGAAAGGAATCCATCAAAATCCTTGAGGAGAACACGGGCAGCAACCTCTTCGACCTCTGCCGCAGCAACATCTTCCTAGGAACAACGCAAAAGGCAAGGGAAGCAAGGGAAAAAATGAACTACTGGGATTTCATCAAGATCAAAAGCTTTTGCACAGCAAAGGGAAACAGTTAACAAAATCAAAAGACAACTGACAGAATGGGAGAAGATATTTGCAAACGACATATCAGATAAAGGACTAGTGTCCAGAATCTATAAAGAACTTAGCAAACTCAACACCCAAAGAACAAATAATCCAATCAAGAATTGGGCAGAAGACATGAACAGACATTTCTGCAAAGAAGACATCCAGATGGCGAACAGACACATGAAAAAGTGCTCCATATCACTCGGCATCAGGGAAATACAAATCAAAACCACAATGAGATATCACCTCACACCAGTCAGAATGGCTAAAATCAACAAGTCAGGAAATGACAGATGCTGGCGAGGATGCGGAGAAAGGGGAACCCTCCTACACTGTTGGTGGGAATGCAAGCTGGTGCAGCCACTCTGGAAAACAGCATGGAGGTTCCTCAAAATGTTGAAAATAGAACTGCCCTATGACCCAGCAATTGCACTATTGGGTATTTACCCTAAAGATACAAATGTAGTGATCCAAAGGGACACATGCACCCGAATGTTTATAGCAGCAATGTCCACAATAGCCAAACTATGGAAAGAACCTAGATGTCCATCAACAGATGAATGGATCAAGAAGATGTGGTATATATACACAATGGAATACTATGCAGCCATCAAAAGAAATGAAATCTTGCCATTTGCAACAACATGGATGGAACTAGAGCGTATCATGCTTAGCGAAATAAGTCAAGCAGAGAAAGACAACTATCATATGATCTCCCTGATATGAGGAAGTGGTGATGCAACATGGAGGCTTAAGTGGGTAGAAGAAGAATAAATGAAACAAGATGGGATTGGGAGGGAGACAAACCATAAGTGACTCTTAATCTCACAAAACAACTGAGGGTTTGCCGGGGGGAGGGGTTTTTGGGAGAAGGGGGTGGAAAAAAAAAAAGAAAAGTAAAAGAGAGGCGCATGGGTTACGTCAAGTGGGGTTAAAGCCTCTCTGCCCTTCGACTCATGTCATGATCCTCCAGGTCCTGGGGATCGAGTTTCCCCACATCAGGCCTCTCGGCTCAGCATGGAGCCTTCTTCCTAACCTCTCTCTTCTGGTCTCTGCCTGCCTCTCTGCCTACTTGGTTGAATCTGTACTCTCTCTCTCTCTCTGTCAAATAAATAAAATCCTTAAAAAAAAAAAAAGTAAAGTAAAAAGAATTATAGCCTAATACTAGTTACTTCCCTGTTGTTGTATTACATAATTATAACGGCTATGAATGGAGGCTAATTATGTCTACTACTGTTTTTGTTTTGATTTTAGATGCTTAAGACCCATCATAAGCTTATAGTTTTACAGTTTTCGTTGAATGTTCTCTACTACTCGTTTTTTAAAGGGAAGGCCTAATTTTTCTAATTTTTCTATTTAAATTTCAATTTAATTAACATAGTAATATATTAGTTTTTTTTTCAGAGGCCAGAGTTCAGTGATTCAATCAGATTCTTTCTATAATACCAGTGCTCAATTACAAACAACAATCACGCGCGCATCCCTTCATGTTCGATCACACAGTTTTACCCCATTTCCCCACCCACGGGAGCCCCTTCCCCTCCTTCCGCCTGCAAAACACCCTCATTTTTTTTCCTATGATTAATTATCTCTGTTATGGCTTGTCTCTCCCCTTTCTGATTTCAACATCTTGTTTTGATTTTCCACTTCCCTGCCTTCCCTATGATTTTCGTGTGTTTCTCTTCCTTCCCGCTGCTAAGAACAGTAAGAATTTGTGTTTTTTAAAAGAAACATGTTTCAAGAATTTTTTCATTGATTTATCCAAGTGTCTCTAATTTCCAAAAATGTTACAATCTATTTTCAAGCACATTCCATCTAGGGAAATATTCCTAAATTACTATTACTACTTCCTTTCCAAACTGAATATTGCATAAAACCAAATGACTTAATAATCATAACATGGGCCCAGTTTTTTTTAGCCACTACTCCGTTCCAACACTATTACGCTCAGTAATAGCAAATTGGCAAGCTGAATTGATAAGGTTATCAAAGCAAATTGAGCTAGTGGGATCGCCACCGGGCCGTAACGAAAAGTATTCTTTTGTCAATAAATATATTTGATAATGTTTAAAAAAAAAAAAAAAACAAAGATTATTAAGGGGCGCCTGGTGACGTCAGAGTGGGTATAAGTCTCCCTCTGCTTTCTGCTCATGGGTCATGATCCCAGGGTCCACATCAGGCTTCTCTGCTCGCAGGGGGGCCTGCTTCCTCCCTCCCCCTTCCCCTCTGCTGCTTCTTCTACTTGTGATCTCTCTCTCTGCTGTTCAAATAAAATGAAATAAAATCTTAAAAAAAAACAGAATTAAAAAGAAAATTAACCACACCTTTCCTTACATATGGGCAATGGAAAATTCAACCATGGTCACTATCTACTATATTAAGTTACAAATAAGCTTACAATTTAAAACTTAGTAGTATGATTTGGGGGAATTAAGTTTTGTTTTTTTCTTTCTTTCCTATTGAGATTCAGAGAGCAACCCAGAGAGACTCAGGACTCAGCTCCCCTTTAGAAGGTGGCTACTTCCAAACTAATAAAGGGGGAGGATGTTTAACACCTACTCAGGGGAAACTGCTAATCACTACTACCAATTGATGTGGTCAGGAATGGTTTGTTGGCACTTGATGCTGACACCTGCTTGAAGATAATGATAGCATTTTTAAATTTAATGGCACAATCATAAATGCCTTTATTAGTATTTATTGAAATGATTCTAAGATGCAGTCATATCCTCTAATAACTTTTTATAATGCATGTTATAAACATGCATTGGTTACATATTCTTAATAATGATGCCATAATAAGCTCCTATAATGTTGCTATAGTACAACTGTTGTTAATTAAAAACATGAATTCACCTGCTTCATCCATTAATTTTGCCTATTAGAATAGAAGCATTTTTAAATGACCAATATAACTTTAAAAAAATACTCATTATTTAGATGAAACCTTTAGCTACAATGACTTTTCTTTCACTTTCACTTTCACAGACACCTGTAGCTTTATGCCTTGAAAACAAGATAAGAGAGAAAACTAGTCCCCAAATGTTTGGAGGTGTGTCTATATATGGATACACATTAGTTGATTTTTTGCTCTGTGTGCTATATCTGCTTCCTGAAAATAGTTTAGAAGGGCTTTTAGAAATTATTTTATTTTCATGATTTTGGTCTTCATCTGCTTTCCTAAGACCCAATGAATTGAAGGTCCAAAAATTGAACACCCAACTTTTCATTTTTCTTTTCCTTCCTTCCTTCCTCTTTTAATTTCCTTTGACTAATCTCTATGCCCCAACGTGGGGCGCTTGAACTCAATACCCCATATGTGTATACTGACTGAGCCAAACAAGGGGCCCTAATATTTTCCTGATCTCACAGACCATTATGTCATTTTAACATACATCTTCTCTCAAAAGACTATTCCCTTGATCAATCTAAAATGGAAGTAAGCAGTAATAGGACAATTAAGCTGCTGTCCCTTGTCCATATAATGCCATTTATTTTTTTTTGGAACCTATCACATATAAATGATAAAGTTTTTGCAGAAGGAAAAAGCTTTACATTGTGGAAATTTCAAAAACACTTTTGATCTTACAAACACTCTTTCCTTTCTTCCCTCATTCATTCCCATCATCACAGCCATAGTAATGTTACCAGTGGCATAAAGCCCACAACAAGAACTGAATGACACGGTATGATATAGCAATTGGAAAATAGAAATTTTTCCTAATAAAAGTATTAAAAACAAATTGTTTGTTAATTAGTAAGTATATTAGTTTTGCCGGGGCTGCCCGGGCTGCCATAACAAATTACCATAGACTGTATGACTTAAACAACAGAAAGTATTTTCTCATAGTACTAGAGGCCTTGGAATTTCAAGACTGAGTCCTGGCAAATTGTAGGTGTCTTTTTTTTTTTTTTTTTAAGATTTTATTTTTTTTTTATTATCTGACAGAGAGAGAGACTAACCACACAAGCAAGGGGGATTACAGAGGGACAAGGAAGGGAGAAGCAGGCTAGCTGCTCAGGGATGTGGGGACGCAGGGCTTGATCCCAGGACCCTGGATCATGACCTAAAATCAAAGGCAGACACTTAACTAACAGAGCCACCCAGGAGTCCCACAAAGTTTAGTTTTCTGATTGGAGCACTCCGCCTGGCTTGCAGGTAGCCATTCTGTCCTTTAACAATGTGGAAAAAGTAAGTTCTCCAGTGTTTTTTCTTTATTATACGGACACTAGTCCATCTGATTAGGGGTTCCACCCTTATGACCTCATTTCAAACGAAATTACCTCTTAAAAGTCCTATCACCATGGGTCCTGGATGGCTCAGTGGCTTAAACCCCTCTGCCTTCGGTTCATGATCTCAGGGTCTTGGTATGAGAGGCCCACATAGGCTCTTTTGCTCAGTGGGAGCCTGCTTTCTCCCTCCCTCTCTCTTGCCTGCCTCTCTGCCTACTTGCCTCTCTCTCTCTCTCTGTCAAATAAATAAATAAAATCTTAAAAAAAAAAAAAAAAAGCCCTATCACCAAATGTAGACACTTTAGGGATTAGGGCTTCAGTGTATGAATATGGAGGGAAGGAGCACACACAGTTTTTCAGTTTGTAGCAGGATAGTTACAAAACAGAAGCAAATAAGGCACATGAATATTTTCTTATCTCCAAACATTTTCACATGGACATTTTTACTTAAGGGATTTTAAAAGTTCAAAAAAAAAAATTCATAACCTGAAAAAATGAATATAATATTTTCCTAAATTCTATGAACAATAAATCCCAAACTCATCAAAAATTATACCCTGCTGATAACGATCTCCCAGGTCATCACAGACAGATGTAGGTGGTGGAGAATAAAGTGATGAACAAGACAGAAAGGTTCCTGCTTTCATGGAGCTTACACCATAGAATGGAGAGATGGTAAATTAACATAAATCAATCACCTCATTAAGAGAACATCTGACAGTGATAACTGGTATGTGCAGAAACATGATACAGTAATAGGAACCGTTGCCATGGGGCTACTGCAGATAGAGTGGTGTGGGGCACCGGAGGAGGTCACAATGTGACTAAGAGGAGGAGACTGTGTGAAGAGTATCTCAAGCACTTATAATAGCAAATAATGGGAAAAAAAATGAGGCAGTTTTCTTTCATTTATTATTACATTAACAGGATAATTCACAAATAAGAAAACCTATGTTAAGCATCAACACACTAGTGTGTAGAGTCAGCAATTCAGAAATTTCTCATCATTATCTGTCACCAGTAATCCTAAAAAAATAAATTCTTACTTTAAAGAATTTTTAATTAAGCAGTTCTTTCTTGCCCACCACTGCCATCTTGTAGCTGGATCAAGAAGAGAATTAGTTTCCTCTCTGCAATGTACCTGGATTGACATGCATATAATTAGTGTGTCTAGTACAGGTATCTATAACTATAGAAATTTCCGGGACTGTTTAGAAAGGGGGTTTTAATGCTCAGATTCATTAAAACAGAGACCATCCATAATTCTACAATTGTGCCTCTCTCTAAACACACATGAGACTTAGCTCTTGACTCCTCTCACACCATTTCTCCTGTTTGGAAAGTCTGTCATTAGTGTTTGGCCATTTTTCATTTTAAACATTTTGCTTAAAAGTGTCTAGTAGGGAAATTAAATTTCAGGATGGGTTTTGTGACAGCAAGTAGGAAATAGAAAACCTTAATAATCAATCTGGACTTGATTTGTAAGTTAAAACGACTGAATCTTGCATTCCCTTTGGTGAGTGCCTGAGGAGGAGCAGAAATCTGAAAAGGCTCTCCAGATGGCCCTGGGCTAAGAACCAACCAGGTGATTATGAGTTACACACACATTTTTCACATTTGCTAATAAAAAGGTGAAAATCACCCTATTTGGCATTATTCTTATTTGAGGCATTTAAAACACCAAGGAAGGATTAAAATTAAGCCAGAGTAAATAAAAAAGACAAGAATTAAAACCATGAGAGACTACGGACTCTGAAAAACAATCTGAGGGTTTTGAAGGGGCGGGGGGTGGGAGGTCGGGGTACCAGGTGGTGGGTATTATAGAGGGCACGGATTGCATGGAGCACTGGGTGTGGTGCAAAAATAATGAATACTGTTATGCTGAAAATAAAAAAGAAATTAAAAAAAAGAAACATGCCTTATATTAAAGTGAGTATACTTGCACATTATAGTGTAAAGAGTTATAAAATATTCAGTATAGTCACAGAACACTCACATTAGGAAATACATGTAATTAAAATGGCCAGATTAGGGGTGCCTGGCTGATTCAGTCAGTGGAATATGATACTTGTGATCTCAGGGGTCTGAGTTTGAGCCCTACATTGGGGTACACATTACTTAAAAAAAAAAAACTCTTTTTAAAAAATGGTTTAAAAAAAATGGCCATGTCATGGGGGCACCTGGGTGGCTCAGTGGGTTAAAGTCTCTGGCCTTTGCTCAGGTCATGATCCCAGGATTCTGGGATGTAGTGGCATCATGCTCTCTGCTCAGCAGGGAGCCTGCTTCCCCCCCGCCCATTTAATCCCCTCACCCTCCCTCTGCCTCTCTGCCTACCTCTCTGCCTACTTGTGATCTCTGTCAGTCAAATAAATAATAAATAAATCTTAGAAAAAAAAAATGCCCGCGTCAGTATTGAGGCAAAGGAATCCAGATGATCAACTTGCTTCCTCTCAAAAACAATAAAAATAAGAACAAATTAATTATTCCTAACCCTCTGTTATTTATATTCTCTGATATCTCCTTACTAAAGTTTTATGATTCCTTCAGAATCTTCATAAAACAGGCAAATATAAAGGCCAGAACGACCATCCTCCTTCAAGCAGAACTGCTAATTCAGAAAGACAAAAAGTTTCTACATAGCACCTGCACAGTTACTGTTTCTTCTAGAATTATATTTCCCTGAATGAAATCCTCACAATCATGATAAGAGATCATGATTTCAGAATAGCATGGCTGAGAGAGCTTTCTCTATGATCTCCCAAAGGAAAATGTTTTTGCATATTATCATTCTCCCCAGTAAGTATTTTAGAAAAAATGACCTTCTCACAAATTTGCTTCAGAACACAAGTCTGGAGCAGGGAGTATATTTCAAAGAGTGAGCTGGAGTATTGACATCCAAGATCGAAATTCACTCAAAAATATAAAAAGCATTATTTTGAAGTGAATAGAATCACTTGCTATTTCTTAAAACCTATTGATAGTAAATTTTTCATCTTGAAATCTCTATGTCCTTAAACAATTTTTTCATAAAATCTCATTTCCTACAAAATGAAGTTGCAACTCATTAGCACTTCTTATTAATTTTGCCTCACAAAATTTTCTAGATTCATCTGTCCCTTGTATCTTAACGGCCTTTTTTCTTTCCTCATCTCTCAATATGGTGCTTCTTGAATTTTTCCAACCATATGTTTTCATACCAATATACCTTTACTCATGTTGCCTCCCTTGCCTGTAAATGTTCTTTCTATCTTTCTCCGCCCTATCCTCCAAAGTCCTTCTCTGACTAAAATTTAAACACTCTTTGTCTTCTAGAACCAGATAAAATGTTTCCTCTTCTATGATATATTGCTGATTCTCCTAATAATAAGTAGCCATTTCTATCACATACCTTTATTACAGCACAGTCTGATTTACACTAGAGTTATCTGTGCATGTTTTCCTCCTCCCTTGATAAACTACGTATTTATCTATGTAACCTCATAGAATCAATGACTGTACTTGGCGTGCAGTAGGAAGCTGATATTCCTTGAATTGAACTGGGCCTAGACAATGTTAAATGATTACTTTTGACATCTATCTTTGATCAGAAAAGCAATGGTTACCACACAGTAGAGACTCGAAGGCACTGTTGAAAGGAAATGTAGATACCTGCCATTCATATTTTTTGTGAGTAAACACAGATTAAAACAATCTTGGATGGAGAATCAAAATAGGACAGTTTGAGCTTGGAGAGCTTAAAAATAAGCTCTGAAGATAGAATATGACCACAATGAAAAGGCTCCATCTATAGGATAAGCAAGACTGCTCTTTGCCTCAGTTGTCAATCAACTACCACAGCTACTTGTTTAATTAATGAAACCAAGTTTCTTCCCCAATGACAAGAATGCTTGGTTATATTTGTGAAAGGAGAATTGATTTTGATCGACTCAGACCCTCTACTGTGTCACAAACATGTAGTCGGATAACCAACTGAATGACTAGCTTCTCAGTGGAAAGCTCTGGACCCTTCATCTAAGCTATTTCATTAGTCAAATGCCCCTATGAGAAGACAATCTTGCTCCAAACTGATACAGTTGTGCTATATTATGATGCTACACAGTCTAGAGTAAAAGAACACTGGTCAGAAGGTAGGAGGTTTGGATTCTAGTCCTAGATCAGCCCTGGGTTAATTTGGGACCTCTAAGAACAGTTTATAATAAAACTTTTGTCTTCAACACACTTCTTAGATTCTGGACTCAGCTACTTACTAGCTCTCAGACCTCCTGCAGAAAAATGATTTAGTTTTGTGAGTCTCATTGTCTTAAATATTTGTTAAGATATGGATAAACTGAAAATCCAAAATTAATTGGGACTCAAGGTTTAATTGAGAAGTATCAGAAAAAGTAATGACCTAGTGACAGAGCCCCAGGACAAAGGCACTGAAAGGCTGGAAGTCTTAGTAAATGTTCCAATAAATGTTTACTTTCCCACACACTTACCTACCCCAATCTTTTCAATTCAGTTTTTCTCACAATCAATATTCAATGTCCTAATAGTAAAAACAACATGACACTCTCCCTCTCTCAGATAACAAACGCTAACAAAGAAGGCCTTAGCTAGATAGCGACATCCTTCTAAATAGTTTAATGCTTCCTTAACTATCCACATCGGGCTTAAAAATATACACAAAAATCAAAAAACTCAAAACAAATAAGAGAGATATGCATGGCAAAAAGGGCCACAGTCAATTCTACCTGGTGCCATTATAGAGCATAGGAGGGGCACAATTGGGTGAATTGAACATAAAGTGACCCCGAAGTGGTTTCCAGTATTGCCTTTATTAGAAGATAAATGACAACCTTCTTACATCGCATAGAAGGCGCTTATATTGGACAATTATATGCCCTAACATTTCATCCACATCCTCAAAGAATCCAATATTAAGTAATGCAAATTCAAGCAAACTCATTGAGCTAAAAAAATCATACGGTCGGCCATGCTAATAAATCAGTTATACCATGAACACACGAGGCTTATCCTCACGGCCCCAAATAAATCTAGAACAAATGTCAAAATTGAATCACACTCATCCCAAAAGTGGGAGATCACTACTGCGCTTCAAACAGAGATCTTATGACACCGCCCAAGCCCCCATGGCTAGTTTATATATTTAATATACTATAGACATTTTAATGTGTGCAATGCATTAAAAAGTGTATTACAACCACTTCTCCAGCAATTTTTATTTTAAAGTCAACGTTTGATTCAGTTTATCCAACGAACCTATCCAAATTTCCCAGACGTGGCTGCACATTTGTAAACAAAAAAGCCACATTAATACGAAATACTAAAGAAAGATGAAACACTTGGGAGCCTGTTGAGTGAAATGGCAAGGAACACGGAAGTATCTCATACTGCCGCACATATGTCTAGATTAGCCATATAGTAATCTATATTAAGACCTCTACAATAGATTACCACACCATTTGTTAGTTTTATGTGAGAAAAGTTGAGAGCTTTTTCATTCATGAACTCATGTTCCAGTGGGGACAGTATCTAAAGGTTCATGGATGAGTTTTTATTTTGGGGAAGAACTAGTAGACATCAACAGAACACACCGGATGGGAAAGTCGTGTGTAGTGTTTAGAGCTAAACATATTGATGCATGTCATAGCAATATCGTCCACATGGCTGTTTTCCACAAATCACAGCAATTTTTGTTTTGTGCTAAATATGCTCATAGTTTCAGGATTTAGAATCCTGTGAAGAAATATCATTCTACATATCCAGTGATATCATGTCTCTTAATCACTCTCATTGAAATGTAAGATAAGCTGTAGGATGGGTTAACTACATTGTTGAGTGAACAAAAATTCTTTGAGAGGAGGAACGTGAAACTACCTAACCACTGGGATTCCATTATCAACTCAATGGCTTGTAATCACCAATAGCATAGCGAATATAAAATTAGCCATAAGACCTCACTGTGGATGATCACAGACAAGTGTAGCTCGATGAACGCCAATGTGGAGCACCTGTGTAAAAAAAATTCGGCCGTAAAACGCCATGGAAAAACTCAACTCACCAATTAATAAATGACCAACAAACCAATCACCAATCTCATTAGTACTTTTACTGGATGACTGATTATACTCCTCTATGGTCAATGATTAGTTTTCCCTTTGGACACACAGCAACAGTCCTAAATTTCTCTCCTTGTGTGGCAGAGTGAGTGGACAAGGAAGGACCACTAATTTTTCATTTCCCCATGTCCATAATCATGCTCGTGAAGAAAATAATCATAGTCAAGGAGCCACGAAATAGTACTGTTACTTTGCAAAAACTTTTTTTCAATTAAACAGGTGATCACCACATTAGTGAAGAATGTGTAGAAAATCATAATTTACATATAAAAGAAGCCTTAAATATCGTAATGATTATCTCCTAACACCACAAAGATAATAGTCTTAGGAGTGGAACCCTTAATGATGGTAGATTGGTGCCAGAAGAGTTATAATAAGGAGTCACCAAAGACAGAATTCCTAACCAACCTTCTAGCCACTGAAGACACAAAAAGCGAAAACTCCCCGCTATGAAAACTGGCAGAAGAGGGCCTTGGCTCAACCAGGCTGATGGCTTGCCTTTGAACTTTCCAGCCATTCAGAGCTCTAAGAAACATGAATTTCTGTTTTTTATAAAGATTACCCAGCTGTGTCCTGCAGTATTTTATTTTAAGGCAGTTCAGATGGACCAAAACAATGGGTCCATGACAAAGCATATAACATGTATTTCCTGACTTGAGTTGCAAGTTACAAAACAATTCTGAACGCCACAGGAGTTTGTTTAAATGTTGGTTTTAAAATAATTAGGATTCAGGAGCGCGTTCTATTTGGCCAGCAAATTTCCAACTCCATGCCAGATTTATTACACGATGATTTCAGAATCAGTAAGATCATCTCTTATCCTCTAAATGTAAAAAAAAAAAAAAAAAAAAGTTATCATCCACTGGAATAGATCATGAAATGATCAGTTAACCTCTCAGTGCATCTAGGATGTAAGCCACATTAATAATATATAAATATGGATATGATGTTAATGTCTATTTGGGGGGAAAAAAAAAGGATAAGTAGGGGAAGAAGCCAGGTTGGGAAACGAACACTTTTTAATTTTTTACTCTACTTCGGAGCCTGGGTGGCTCAGTCAGTGAAGCAGAGACTTCGGATAGCGGTCATGATCCCAAGGTCCTGGATCGAGTCCCACATCTGCTCCTTGCTCAGCAGGGAGCCTGCTTCTCCCTCGCCTCGCACTTACCCTGCCTTGTGGGCTCAATCGATCTCTCTCTTTTCTCTGCTGCCACTCTGCCTGCTCGGGTACTGTCTCTCTCTCTGACAAATCAAAATAAAAAAAACAATTCTGGGGTACTCTCTCTCAGCAAAGAGGATAAACTACAATACACAAAGTAGATATCACAGGAACCTCTTTTATCGAATACGGCACAAGAAATGCTCACCACTGCCTAGGACCATGGAGTTTTAGGTCTTTTTCTTTTGAGATCTATGGACAAATGCTTCTGATTGTAAATGAGTTTCT
>NW_025422396.1:0-49188 GCF_011764305.1 Mustela putorius furo | reverse complement strand
TATTTAGAAAAAAATATCTATATTCATTTCTACTTTTCATAGTTAGCACTTTAAAAGAGACAAGTATTTTTAATGACCAATGACTGTAATGTTTTTTATATTAAACATTTCCATTCCTCTTTCTAAAATGCAAATTATTTATTGATTTTTTTAAGGTGCTGAGTGCCTGAGTTAGGCAGTACAGTATTTTAAAATACTAAAAGCATCAGTTAATCAAATCCTGCCTGTACGAGGAACTAACACTTATTAACTGATTTGACCTTAAGCTTATCAGCATTGCTAACAATAATTAATCCATCTGAAAAGGTAGCAATCTCTACACCTGTATAGATAATTCTGATTGATGTTCATCCAGATGGAGACACATCTTTCTAAGTGTGATCTTCAAGACCACCTGAGAGAGTCTGAATGCATTCAGATCCCTGGGTTCCACATCATCCACATCATACCTACTGAATTTGAATCTCTGGGAGTAAAGCTCTGGAAATCAATATATATCATGCACCCCAGGTAATATTTATACACATTAAATTTAGCAAAAGATAGTGGATCAATATTTGGATATAGCTTTCAAAGATAAATAAACTAATTTTTAAATGATGGTGAATTATTTTACATATTTTGTAATTCAGTGTATATATAATACATACATAATAAACATGTATTTATAGTGAATCACTTCTGGTGGCTATATATATATATATAAGTGCAAAAAAAAATGGCTCAGTTGGCTAAGTATCCAACTCTTGATCAGCTCAGGTCATGATCTCAAGATCATGAGATCAACCCCCCCCACACCTCCATGCTGGGTGTAGAGACCGCTTAAGATTCTCTCTCTCCCTTTGCACCCCCCCTTATAAAAAATAATTAAAAATAATAAAATATATGAGGGGTGCCTGGTTGGCTCATTCAGTCAAGTGTCTGACTCTTAATATCAGTCTTGTGGGTTCAAGTCCCATGTTTAGCACCATGCTGGGTGTGGAGCCTATTTAAAGAAACGTATGTGTAACATATACTTTTATTTTGGACTATTTCTAAAATCTATAGGAAAATATTTTATTAATCTATTAATAGTTTTCACATGCCTTAAAATACAGGAACACAGTATTTCCCCTTTCATGGACAGATGCATCCTCAAAAGTAAGTGGGCTGGAGACAAATAAGATGTTCTTGGTGGTTCTGAGATTACCTACCAATGAACTCCAAGACCATAGACTCAGCCTGGCAGTGCAGATAATATTTTTTCTGTATAATCTCTCATTTGTGTCTCAAGTGTCATATCCATTAAAGCTACAGGTTGTTAGATATTAGAAGAATGAAGGCCTAAAGAAACATAAGGATACATTTCCTTTGGCATAGAAATGAAAGATTTCTAGGGTTTGCAGTCTCCCAACTCAGTTTTCTATTCCCTTAAGATTATGCCAAATCGAATAAACAAAAGTAAAGGGAGAGAAAAGCTGCCCCAAAGAATGCAAAATTAAGAAAGAAAATAATTTTGTGGGTCGTAGTGAAGCAAGCTTTTTACAAAATTCATAAATCTGTATATTTGCATTCCTATGGCCTATTTTAATTTAAAAGATCCAAGATGGCAGGGGCAATCCTCATTGGTAAGGTGTTCAATTCTAACTACCCAAAGGCAGGCATTTAATAAATATCTTTCAGACAAGAATACCAAAAGGGACTTATTTCTTACTATGACTTAACATTTCTATAGCTCAAAATCACTATTTTTTACTATAGGAAACTGGAATAGGCACATCTCTACATTCGAAAGTAAATAATTGGTTTCTTCTTGCGGGGGGAGGGGGGGGGGGGGGACCCACTGCTTCAATTTTCCTTTGGGAAAATTGAGGATGCTGCCCCATATTTCATGCAAGCTACATCAATTATTTTACTTTTTGATTTGAAAACACAAAGTCATTTCTATTTATGAACACGTGCTTGTCATAAAAACCTGGGCATTCTCAGCACTACATTTTGCAGTCTACTTTTAGAAAATTGATAACAGTGGCCATGTCAAAAATTGTTGGCAATGGCCTCTGGAAAATAAGAGAAAATAAAGAGGACAAAGAAGAAAGAAGAAAGAAAGAACAGGAGCAAAGGAGAAGGAAGAAACCTTCTTTTTTGTTGTATCAAGTAAAATGTCATGAAATGGGCTTTATCAAGGAAAGATATCTCATGATCTAGACCTGGTCTGTCAAATATGGTTAGCCATTAGACTTTACATGTGGCTAGTGAGCCAGTAGTGAAGATCCAGAGTCTGATGCATTATAAAAGTACATATTGGATTTGGAAGATGTGCAAAAAATACCAAAATATCACCACTAGTATTGTTTTTATAGTGATTGCAGGTTGAAATGATAATGATTTGGATCCTTATAGTGGATGGTTAAAATAAAAATTGTTCAAGTCAATTTCACCTGTTTTTATAAATATGTATTGGACATGGGATTGATCAACATAATGAGCACATGGCATAGTGAAGAGGGAGGATAGCAGACTCCCTGCCTGAGGCAGGATGGAGATGCGGACTGTGTGTGGCTCTACTATCAAGGAAACCAGTAGGTGATGAGAATGTCCTGTCCCCTAAAGATGATAATCGGCAGTGGCGTTTAATCCCCAGCTGAGGTCCACCCAGGTGCCCCCAATTTCACTTTTTTTTTTTTTTTTGTTTTTTTTTTTAACTTTCTTGTGATGCAGCTACTAGAAAATTTAAAATTACATATGTGGCCCAACAAAATATTTCTATTGGACAGCACAAGACTGATCTAGATTAAGAAATGCACAACGTGTCATTGTTATTTTGTAGCAATTAAATTTGGCATATATTGGAACAGATTTTCATTATTGTAACAAAGTTACGTGGGACTGGGAGGGTTCATACGATAGAAACTCTTCTATCCACTGGGTTTTTTAGGTGGGGATTGATGAATGCCTTCGTCGTGGTTGACCTAATGAGACTCTAAGCTGTTTTAAAAATTCCCCAGGGAGAGGAAGGAGGGAAGGAGGAATGGAAATGTCGGACTTCAAACAGCTTCCAAGTCCTCAAGTACACACTCCTGGTGACTGGTTTGCGTAGCAAGCTGAAAACCGGTCGTCTTATGTCAGTTGGGCGCATTAATGGAGGAGCAGGACAAATTTGCAGAATGGGTTAGTGCCCTGTTATTTTAAAAGGTGATTTAAAATTTCAAAATGATTTGGATGGACAATGGCATTCATTTTTTAAATTTTAATAAAAAGCCTGGCTTTTAGTCTGATCCACCTCCCTAGAATCTATCTTGACAATCCTTTCCATTTTTCCCAAATTTTTTTCCATTTTTTTTCAATTGTTAGAATAGAATTCAAGTACAAGAACGAAAATATTTAAAGATTCGTATCCTAACATCACATTCTACACCCTGGAGCACAAATAATATCTTTCTGGCTAAAGACGGACAGGAGTCCTATCACCCAGACTGTTTAAGTACAAATTACAGTCTGTAGGTTTTTTAATTCAGGTTCCACATATTAGGAATGAGGATCATAAATATCATATCAACATCACCACTCATATTTGTGACTGAATGGAGGAAATTTTGCCTTTAATCCACTAGAAGATTACAAGGAATTTGAGGAAGCATCTCCACTTTTAATATAGCTGCTAAAAGACTAATAATAACCTATATTTATACCCACTTTATAGTTATGAATATTTTACATCCATTATCACATTTAATCCTCACAAACAAGAATGACATTTTCACCTCCATTTTGAAGACAAGTAAGCAAACACTCAGCAAAGTGTAATGAGCTATCCAGACCCTTGACGTCGAATTTTTTGACTTCCTTTTCACTATATTGCAGGAGAAATAAAAACTGTATTGCCAGCTCAACGACCAAACCTGGGGCTTTTAATCAAGCATGGTAGACTCTTGGTCACCATGAAGGAAAAAAGGGAGTATGACAAGTGCTATTGGAAACAGCGAATTCAAAGAACATGACCTTAATTTAAGAATTTGCAGAATGTAAATCTGAGGAGTTATCCATTTTCTTATGCGTGCGTATTCGACTTTCCATTACCACAGGTAACAAACAACACAAAAAAATAAATTATATTATTTGATTTTAAAGGGAATATGTGTCAGTGTTAATTCAATAACATCAGGATTGTGGGTCCAAAAGCTGTCATAATGTGGAGTAGAGCTCCAAATGGGGGGTTAACTTTTTTTTAATAACTATTTTAGGCGTTCTCACACAAAATATACTCAAACAACCACAATATTAGAAAGAGTCTGACAAGACCCTGAGTACAAGTGGGAGTAAAAAGGGAAAAAGGGATTTTTTTCAGACAGGCTAAAACAAATACTTTTTTTTAATAATTAAAAAAAAATTGTTATAAAACATATATATGTAGTAGTAGACCCAGGGGGTGCAGTAGGTTCTGTCTGTGAATCGCCAGGTTTTGTACAATACTCTCACAGTTATCACCTCAAGCAATACCCTCCCCATGTCCATTTAACCAACTACCCTCTCCATACCCGCCTCCCCTGGCAAACCCTCAGGTGTGTTTGGTGAGAGTATGGTTTCTCTCCCCTCCTGGATCCCATAATTGTTAATTTATTCTGTTCCTACCCCCCCCCCCCCCCCCCCCCCCCAAACCTCCCACATTGCCATGTCCACTTCCTTATATATTCAGGGAGATCATATGATAGTTGTCTTTTCTCCAATTCTTTATTGTGCACTTAAGCCACAAGTAATAACCTCTAGTTCCATCCATGCTCATTGCAAAATGCCCAAGAATTTCATTTCTTTTGAAGGCTGCATTTAGGGATTCCATTGTATTATATTGATATAATACCACATCTTTCTTATTTCTCCATTCATCTGTTGATAAGACATCCTAGGTTCTTCCAAAGTTTGGTTATTATGGACATTGCTGCTATAAAAAACATTTGGGTTGCACATGATCCTTTGGGATCATTACATTTGGTATCATTAGGGGTTAATAAACAACCCATATAGTGCAATGGCGGCGTCACGGTCATGGGGTTGGTAAGTGTTTGGTAGCTCTATTTTCAATTTTTTGAGGAAACTTCAATGCTGTTTTTCCAGAGTGGTTTGTACCATTTTGAATTCCCACCAAACAGTGTAAGGAGGGTTCCCTTTTTTATCTGCATTCCTTGCCAAAAAAATCTGTTCGTTTCCTGATCTTGTTCATTTTAGCCATTCTGACATGACAAGTGTGGAGGTGGTATGTCATTGTGGGTTTGGGATTTGTGTTATTTCCCTGATGCCTAGTGTGATATGGAGCACCTTTTCATGTGTCTGTTGGCCATCTGGATTGTCTTTCTTTCATGTCTGTTCATGTCCTCTGCCTGATTTTATTTGATTGGATTATTTGTTCTTTCTTGGGGTGGTTGTTGAGTTTTGTTTAAGCTCAGTTTTGGTGGTAGATTGTTTGCCTATTATATATTTAGCCCCTTTAGTCTGATATGTTCATTTTGCAAATATCTTCTTCCCATTCTGTCAGTTGTCTTTGTGTTTTCATTGGCGATTAATAACTTTTCCTTTGCTGTGCAAAAGTTTTGATTTTGATGAAGTCCCAATAGTTCATTTTTAGGGCTCTAAACAACAAAATTAATTAAACTATGGAATTCATTTTGTGAAAAAAGATTTTAGGTTACCTTACAGATATACGGGAGTTCACATGAAGGGACATGGGAAAGAAAAAGGGGACTCTAGCAATAAGTGGGAGGTAGTTTCATTAAAAAAAGGTAAAAAAGTTGGGCCATAGGTTTCACATTGACCAATATTAAAACCAATACCTCCCTGAAACAACCTATTCTTACCATAGCTTTAAACGCAAATCATATATAAAGTACCACCCTCATATTACACTTGTGTTTTAATAAAAAACAAAAAAACCAAATTGACAAATTCAATCCAAGAGTCAAGGTATAAAAATAAAAAACTCAGATCAAGTCTACACACTCAAATATGTGCTGGCCTGAACACGCTGGGATTCATATCCAACAAGAATGGCTGTTGCCTTTGGTCTACCACAGTGGTTAATATACGACTGTGCTAAAATGCTGGATACTCAGTTTTTTAAAGCTTGATTGAATGAATGACGGAAAAGTATTACTAGTGGAAACCTTTACCTGAATTTGTATTTTTTTCCAGATTGATACCAATGGTCGCTGGCCTCCAGCCACACATTTTGTGGCACTGAGTCTTCGGTGGCAAAAAAGCTAACTGGCACTCATAAAAGGTGGTACAGAATGGGGGGGGCATTTTCTCTGTGACAAAAGTACATTGTCATTCATAGCAAAAGCTTGTGTGAAGCAAGCACATTTTAGTGCTTTGTTAATTTTGGCCCTCACTAGTACCTTTGGGTCGAACTATTACCTTTGGGAAGCAGGAAAACCGCAGGAATACCCATCTCCCATAGTGGAAAAACCATTCAACTTCAGTGAGAGAAAAATGGACACTCCAAAAACTCCAAAGAAATAACATTGGTCCTAATATAGGGTTCATCCCTCTAGCCTTATGTTTAAGAGCTAAACATGCTTTCTTGCCACTTTATTGGAACATTATTATACATAATGCAAGTGGCCTAAACTGGACGGTTAGCCTACATACCTGATAACCTAATAAGACTCAGAAAAGCCCGAAGAAAAATGGCTATAGTTCAATTTTCAATTTATATATTAATATTTTTATTAAATATTGGATAGTACCAGAAAATCCATAAACTATATATAACAGTTTATAAAACTCAGACTGGGCATGCTAGATGATGAAGAAGACCAAAAGTAAAAAAATGTTTCTCCCTCTTCTGGAGGTGGTATTAAAAAGGGTTAATAAATAGGTTGAGGATAAAAGGATTAAAACCAGAATTGAAAAGGACAACAGGTGGTGCTAAAAAGCTATGGTGTGACCACCAAACAGGCCCGGAGAAATTCTGGGGGTCAAATTTTTGGCTCAATTTCACACTGAACATAGGAGACGAAGAAAGATTTTAAAAGGAGTGAATGAAACAGAAAAGTTCCCCTAAGTTTTCTATGAAGAGTAAGGTGTTAGGACACACAATTTAGAATGCTTGCTGACTGCCATCATTCTTCCTTACTTGTTTCATTCAACATGTGGATTCTAGGCTAGGCCTTGTTTGCTTCAGGGGACTGGGGCAAATAGTATGTGGGGTCGGGAGAGTTTGGCACAGACTCACACCCACAGTATGTGACTTGCATTATTTTTTCCTACAGAATCTGAATTATTAATGTTTCCTTACTTCAGAGGGACCTTCAGGGACTAACAGTATGTTTTCCTCAAGTTTCATTTATAAGTTTTCACTTCTAGAAAAAATAATAAAACCATTTTTTAAACAAAAATTGGTGGCTTCCTGCCTTTATTTATCATTTGGCATATTTAAAAAGCCCTCAATGCTTACTAGCCTTTGGGCACCATTAAACAACATATCCTAGAAAGAAAGACAGACTGCCATCATAGTTCACACTTTGGTGAGTCAATACAAAAACAAATCACAGTCATACACCTCTCCTAGGAATATTGCTATATTTCTTTCTGTCCATGTATTATGTGAATTTCTACACCATTACCTCTATAATATTAACAGCAAAATTGTGGTTCCCTGAGAAGAAAATGGCCTGTTGTTCCTCCAGGTAGAGATGAAGAGAAGAGAAAAGGGTCCCTCTCAGGAATGTAAATCCAAAAGAGGAGGGCTGTGGCTCTAGGACTTAGGACCCAAGACCGGAAAACGCTAGCCCTCTGTATGATGTTCACTACATGTAAAAACACATACACCTTTAGCCAGTCTTGCTGTTGTAGGTCAAATTTTGGGCCAAAAATGTACCTCCTGAGAGAAGAATCTTTCTTGACTCTATATAATAAATTCTTGAAGTAAAGATACCATCAGTTATATTAAAATGTGCTGCTAAAGTAAAAGTAGACAAAAGACAAATTTCTTAAAATATTAAAAACTCTAAGTCCAAAGTTTTGGAATTGGGTATCTAGTCCTTCATGTTATATTACCTTCTATGAAGAACTCAATAATTTTATATATTGTTACCTTTTAGTATTTCTGAGATTTACTGACTCAAAATGCTCATTAAAGATGATCTATATCAATCTAAATAAGTTTCATGTGTTACTTCCATACATTAGACAGGGCAAAAGAATTTCATCTCTTGACAAAATACTTCAAAAATGCTTTCTGCCTGCTTTAAAACAGCAAAGAACATTCAGTCAACAACCTGTTGTGTGTGTGTTGTGTGTGTGTGTGAGAGAGAGAGAGAGATTGTGTTGGGTACTGAAGGAGAAGAAACTTTTAAATATACTTAAAAAACACATTAGAGAAAAAAAAATGGCAGAGACTAGATTACTAGACAGTGGCAGTTGAGTTGACTGGTTACTCTTTCTCATATATTTCTTCCTCTTTTGTGACTGGGTATACCCCACAGGTTCAGAGGTTCCTTCATTGCAATCAGTCCTGTCTTAGGGGAGTCAAGGCTCTACTTTCTGTTCTCAAGGAATTCGTTTCAAGCCAACTTACTGATTGATGGTCCTTGGCTTTTATCTCACAGCTTTATGTAATTGCATTTTTGCCTTCTTATTAAAACCCTTTTGACAATGTCTCAGTCTTTAATAGTATATATGGAGTAGTTCACTTGTCCCAACCCTTGGGAGCCAGCTTTCCCCTGGCCTATTTTCCCATGGACTAGAGATCTTCAACCCAAAGCATCTGACTGTAGTCCTCTTCTACATTCCCAATTCAGGGTTTATTCAAACATTCCACCCATGAGACTCCTCCCTCAACTCCTCTGGGCAAAACCATACATTCCCATAAGAAATCTGTATTCCCTACTTGCCCCCACCCACCCCTCTGCTGAACACCTGCTCCAAGGATCCTCGTCCACCTCTCAGACTCAGGGCACTAGCTAACAGCAAGCCCTTTTATGGAGCTGCTGCCTTAATATTCTGTATGTGGTAGCCATAATCTGCCTCCAGGAATTCGAAGGGCAATTGCAAGTTTGTTTTCCATGTGATTAGGGGATATTGGTGACTGTAAACGTTAATAGGTTTGTTTTTCCTCACAGGATTATTAGGAAGCCAGTGAACAGAATGGTTAAGCAGATGACCTCTGAACTGTTGGGATTCAACCGCTCCAAACCTTACCAGGTCAAGACAAGTCACATTATCATTACAAGCTTCATTTTCTTCATCTGAAAATTGATAATAATTGTACTGATTTCATGTGATTTGTAAAAAGCTTGAATGGAAGAAAGCATGTAAACTGTTTAGTAGAGTCTGACTCAGAAGAGTCAATAAGGTTTATTGTCATTACTATTATTTTATTCTAATTAGTTTTTGTCTCCCTAATGGAGAAAAACTATGTCTTTCTATATTTTATCCCTAGGTTATATTTAACTGCTGGGCATCCCCCCAAATCTCAACACTCAGAGCCCCGATTTAAATTTAGCCTGGCATCATGATTTTTCTGTAAGTGTTCTCATTTCTGAGAATCTGGTAAATGTCTTATGTATAACGTGATTGTCCCCATCCAGCTGTGGCTCCTGAGAAAGGAATATCATCTCCTTAGAGACCCTGGCAAGAAGGGGGATGGCTGAAGATGTGTAAGGGGAGGCAGGATAGGTATTTCAGATGTAATTTAAAGCCCCTGCCTGAGGCTCCGAGGGTCCTCTGCTGTAGCTCACAGTGATGGTGGTACCTTCAGACTGTCATTCTCTATTTGCTGACCTCCTTGGAATAAACCACATTCCTTTGGACGGGCAAAATTCTGAGTCTGCTTCTTTTAAAGGTCAGCTCTTTCAGAGGAGGATTCTAGAAACAGAATGGTTTAGAAGAGCCTGTTCTTATGTGTGTGTTTTATGAGCATGCCATTTTGCTTTATCCTCTGAGTATATTCTTATTTTTATGCTCTCCCCCCCCCCTTTTTTTCCATTAACTGTTTCTTCTAGTCCAAGAATTTATGTATTTATTGATCCTATTGTCTAGTTTTTTGAACTCTTGGTTGTTTACAGTATTGGCAATTCTTGATTGTGTGTCCATCCTTGAGACTATGACATCCTGTGAAAACAATGTCTGTATGAATCTAGACCTACTAAGAGTGCAAGGATGGGAGAGACTGCTGAGAAGCTATTCTGGCCCTTTCTCTCTGAGCTCTAAGGAGGAGTGGGACATGCTTCCTGATGCTAGACCTGAGCAAACTTGTCTTCTGGGTACAGAAATGATTTCCCATCTCTCCCATGCATTGCCAGCACCCTAGGTGTGGCCATGTCTCTGTGACCCAGCTCACACACCCCTGCCACCAGTTGGAAAACAAGCAATCCCTGTCATATCTGCTTGGTCCAGACTGTGACACTGTCAATTCACCTGGCTGCCCTTGCTGAGGTATCCCAAGCAGATTTCCCATTTTTTTTCTCCTAGGTTCACCTCCACTTCTAGTATTGAACAAATTCTATCTGTTTGCCATCTTCTGGGAGTCCTAAGAGTTATCTATTTGTGTATTTCCTTTTCCCATTTTTGAACACATAATATCTGTTTAAATCCCAACATCGCCATTTTTTTTTAGAAATTTTATGTGGAAAGAGACAACCTGGCTCACAATTAGCGTGCTGTGTTGATGAGGAGAGTATCTTGTTAGAGAAGCAAACAGAGATATTTGTAGACACAGTGTTGTACTACCTGAGGACTGGTGCAGGGAGCTCCAGGCTGGAGGTTTCCCTGTTTAGATGAGGGAGCCAGCAGCCCCAACAGAGTATTGAAGCTGTGAGGCTAGGTGAAATGAATCACTGATGAAAGGAGTGTCTCTAGAAAAAAAAAAAAAGGCCTAGAAGTGAGAGAGCACAGGAGCATTAAAATCTCAGACATATATTGACACATATTGACCTTACGTCTCTGTTAGTCAAGTGAAGCAGTAATGTAAACAGGAGAGTTCTTGAATTAGGGATAACTAGAAAAAATGAGGACTGTCCTCCTAAATAATTTTTCCTAACTCGATCTATGGGAGGCAGGGGATTTTACCCACGTTTTGCCTATTGTCTGAGGACTGAGTAAAACTGAAGTTCTGCTCTCTCCCTGGCACCATGACAACAACATACATGAAGACACGAGAGGTTCATTTTCCTTAGGATCAAAAAAACAACAAACATCCTGACCTGCTAGTAATATTTCTGAGATTCTCTGGCCCCACAAACCAGCAGTGTTTCCTATGCTAACCATCTTGGAGAGAAAAAACTACCTGAGAAAGAAAATTAGACATTTGCCTGCACTGTGTTTGGGGAAGGGTGTTGTGGCTCTCCCATGATTTTAAATACTGAACTTATTCTTGCTCCAGGCAACCTGAACTTCCCTTTCCCCACAGCTTCAAATATGCTCTGTCTCACTTTTATATGGTTTACCTATCCACAAAAAAACTGCTTAGCATAGCAACCCTTTGTCTGCATGACAGCCAGTTATAATTTGCTTGGAAAAACTGCAACAACATGTCATTTTTAATAATTTTTATAGGAAAATATTTTCTTTTTCAAAGACTTCCACGGACTTTGTTGTGGTCAACATGGCTCCTGACAAAAGATCATTTAGAGGTAAAAAACATTATTAAAAGAATCTTATACATGCTCGATAGTGATGGGTGGTATTGGGGTTGTTATAGCCTCTCAAAATAGGAAAATAATTTCCTTTCTGATTATCTACCTCTCTGGTGCTATAAATACAGTATTCAATTAACACTTGCCTGAACCAGGAAGTTTCTACATTTGATAAAAACATGCTTTAGATTGAGGGTGCTGTGAGGTATGAGGAAAATAGGCAGAGGACCAAAAATAAATGCAACCCAGTTTGAAAGCCTTCTCTATATCCCCCTGAGTATGTGTCCCACTCAGAAAAAATTCAAAGGTATTTCTAAAAACACTGCTGGTATAGCATTGCGTGCTTGGTGCTAACAACAGCAGTCAAGGGATTTTGTGTGATCATGAACAATTATTCACATGAATACATTCACAGATTCACTGAACTGCCTGCCAAAAGGCAGGAACTGTCGGACAAATACTGCCATGTTTAAATTCAAAATACTGGTATCTCCATGATATTTATTTTCTGCAGCACAAACATGTTTGGATTAATATGCTCCTTGTCACTGGATGTGGAATTCAAGCACCCCCCCAAAAGCAATAACAACGGCAACTTCACAAAACAGTTGTTCACTACTCTCCAAATCAGATTATTAATCTACACTTTGCATCCAGCGAATGCTAAATATATTATGCCAATGAGCTTGGTGCTCCCAGGCCCAGAGCACACACGGGATTCATTTTAGGCTCCAGAGGAAAAATGGCCATGTGCAAGTGATGGGAGAATATATGACCCAGAGGATTAATCATTCTCACAGTTCATGGTAGATGCTTCTTTCAGATGCTCATCTTCAGCTTCACACCTCTATGTAAAAGTGACTGGTGAAACTATCTTTTAAAGAGATGATGGAAAAGTAAGCTTTTTAATATTTAATATTGTTTGTCTTTTACGTTTTGGTAAAACTGGAGGTTTTCTTTGCTGCCTTTTGTTTTTTTGTTTTTTTGTTTTGTTTTGTTTTAAGCTCCAGGCATCATTTTAGTAACTTTGAAAGACTGATGTAAATTAAGATGATTACTTCTTAGTATATTAGGCATCATGTAACAATTTTGTTACTTGTAAGTTTTGACAAAACCTTAAAATGGCACAGATGCACAGATGCAAATGTTGGGTGGCCCTTCTAAACATATGTTTTCTGGGCAAAAATATCTGTACGCTTACTTTATGGAAATTTTGCATATCCTGTGTCCCAGAACAAAAACTAATTCAGTGTGGATCTGAGAGCCAGGAAATTCATATCACTCTGACATATATAAAGGGATACATTTTCGAAAAGACCCAAAGAGTAGCTGGGATCCAAATGCTTTGAAATCCAAACATGTCAGGAATAATGTTTTCACTGCTTACAAGTTAGGTCCAACTCAGAACCCATGAGCAAAAATGAGTTTTGGTGGATTAAAAAAAATGGTAAATAGTACTAGCTAAGTCAGTGAATACTGTAGACAAAGAAATGGGGTAAATGTCCAGCCTGGGGCATTCTTCTTTAAGGATGGTGAAAAACAAAACCGAATAAAACCGGGGGGTATGGTTGGACAAAGCCAAAAAGTAAAAGGGTGGGGCTGGTTAAGAACACAGAGCAGATTCAGGATGAACTAAATCAGTAACAGATGGTATGTCTGAAGAATTGCTATGGCAATTTAAACCTCTTTGAGGCAGGACAGGACCCAAAAAGGTAGTTGTAACTAATGAAGGAATCGAGTTAATGAATTAAGTTGTAATGGATGAGATGGAGGAATTATAGAGCTGGGTTCCATTTTTGTAGGAAGAGCTTAGTCAGAGTTGTTAATTGGGCTGTGTCTTCAGGTGCTAGGTGTAACAGAAGTGGAAGTTCCTACCTCACCAAGCTGCCTCAGACTTGATTGTTCTTGCATGGAGTATAGAGAGGTGGAGTTAAAATCAAACAGCACTTTGAATGCATGTGGTATCTTTCTGTTAGGGCCACCCAACATTTGCATCTGTGCAAACTATGGCTGTTGTGCCAGTATTTAAAAGGAGTAAAATAAACTATGTTGAATATTGCTGAACAGGTCGAATATGATAAGGGACAGAAGGTATCCTAGTGCATCTGGCATCTTGCTCAAAAAGTTGCTTTTATTGAGGAGCAAACACCACACTGAGTTAGAATGATAGGAAAACAAATATGAGGAAGTGGAGAAATCAAGAAGAGTAGTTGCAGTGAAGGGGAACAGAAAAACAGTGTGGTAGTTGGGAGAAGGTAAGACGTTGCATGGAGGTTTGTCTGCATGGTTTGGAGCATGCATTTGGAGAAATGCACAGAAGGTGAAAAAACTAACTGGGTATGGTCCATTTTGGAGGAAGAAGAGAGAGAGAACACTGATTCAGCTGAGAGGAGCCCGACTAAGCAGGTGAACGATGATGAATCCAAACACACTTGCAGAATGACTTTTCTTAAAAGGAAGAGGGAAAAACTCTTGCTAAGCTGTATTAGGGCAAAAAAGATTTATAAATGTTTGCAGATTTGGTGTGGGTAGATAAGCAAGTGCTACTACGTATCTGTTTCTTTATCTTCTTTTTCTTCTTCTTCTTTTTTTTTTTAAAGCAAGAATGAAGTTGATTGTGAGTGAAATGCTGATGTGGAACATTGAAGAGAGGAGAAAATTGTGAAATCTCCATCATGGAAAGCAAGGCATGAAGCTTATTATACAAAAGTTGTAACAATTATGGAGAGAGAGAGCCTATCTGAGGTTTGAGATAATAAATTTAAAGTGAATGGCACCTGGGTGGCTCAGGTGGTTAAGCATCTGCTTCAGCTCAGGTCACAATCCCAGGAACCTAGACCCAGCACCTCAAGGGGCTCCCTGCTCAAAGAGAGTCAGCTTCTCCCTCTCCTTACTTGTGTTCTCTCTCTCTCTCTCAAATGAATAAATAAAATCTTTAAAAAAAAAATTTAAAGTGAAATCAATCTGCTGTACTGGGTCATTTTTCGTTAGGTACCAACCTCAAGAGATGGGGTTGAATTTATTCAAGATGGCAGGCTCACATCTGCACATCTTGTAAGCTTACACTTTGTTTCTATCCTGGATTCAAATTCCGACTCCTTCATTTAAATCTATCAGCCCTTAGAAAGAGTCACTTCATTTGTCAGTATCTCAGTTTCCCCATCTATATAATGGAGATCACAACAATATCTTCCTTATTGGATTGCTAGGAGGATTCAATCATTCAAGACACAGAATGCTTAGAACAGTATCTGGTATCCTAAGTGCTCAATTAATGTTAGGTAATAATTCTCATTATATAAAGTAAGTGATGTTCTCAAACTTTACAAGTTATGGTGATTTTAACCCATTAAAAACAAAACAAGTAGGGGTGCCAGGGTGGCTTAGTGGGTTAAAGCCTCTGCCTTCGGCTCTGATCATGATCCCAGGGTCCTGGGATCAAGCCCCGAATCGGGCTCTCTGCTCGGTGGGGAGCCTGCTTCCCCTCTCTCTCTGCCTGCCTCTCTGCTTGCTTATGATCTCTGTCTGTCAGGTAGATAAATAAAATCTTTAAAAAAAACAAAACAAAAACCAAGTAGAATTTGGAAAATTATAAACCATAATTATATGTAAGTAACTTTCTTGTTGAAAAGACAGTTTTGGATCACACCTGGGTGGCTCCGTCATTTAAGGTCTGCATTTTGACTCAAGTCATGATCTGGGGGTTCTGGGATGCAGCCCCCATGTCAGGTTTCCCTGCTCAGCAAGGACTCTTCTTCACCCTCTCCCTCTGCCCCTCCCCTTGCTTGTGGGCTCTCTCTCAAATAAATAAATAAATAAATAATCTTTTAAGAAAAATAAAATAAAAAAAGACGTGGTTTTTAGGGGGTCATTATTTTTTAAGAAAGCCATTTAGAGCTGTAAAATTCTCCAGTTTCTGAAAACTCAACTTATACAGATTTTCTAAAATCAATCATAATTTGCACAGATTGAAGCTAAGTGATAAATTTCCGTTTGGAAATGAGAATTCATTTATGAACAGTCTCCCTCAAATTTTAGAGTCTGAAAGATTTTGGTTCTGTAATTCTATTCACTTGTATTTTCTGTGAAGAATTTTCTTGGTCTAATAATGTCACTTAAGTGTGCAACCACTTTGAAATCACTTAAGTTAAAACAACAAACTGATATTACTGATTTCTTCGTGTAACTTTTCAAAATGCTTCCACTTTAAATTCACCAATAAACACCTGGTGTTTTCTCTCATGCAAAACACCATGAAATACACCAAATAGGAAAGGCAGAACTGCTGGCTCTCCAATGGTTTGTCAGTTATTAAATTTGATTTACAACATTGCTAAGAAATAAAATAAGTATGTTTCACTCATTTTGCAAACAAGGAGACAAAGGATTTTAAAACAGAAATACATAGTTTGTGGAAGAGATTATGATCTCCACTGATCACAACCAGATTATTTCAATCTTTTCAAGAGCTAATACAAAATGCCAGCTGTGTGGATTACCTAGGCTCAGGAACTTAGAAATACAAAGAAAAGCATCATTACTATCATCTTATCAGCATTCTTACTACTGCTACTTCTACATATCATTACACCAAAACTACTGCTACTACTCAGAGTAACATTTTCACCATGGACCTTGCAAGTCCTCCACTTAAGTCCATGTGTACCCAAAATATATGGAGGAATTCAAAGTTAACTGTTTTGATCTTAAAAAAATTTCCAAATTATATAAGGAAACCAAAAGCCAAGTGGAAACCATTTAATGTTGCATTATATCACATATATAAAAATCACAGCTGCTCTTATAGTAAGAAAGTTTTGAATTTTTGTCCTTCCTTCTTTCCCTCTTTTAAAATAATTTTCTCTTTTATTTGTTTTTAAAATAAGAAAATTCAGAGATTAACTCTGATCATGAAATGTTGCTTGAGAAGTTATGATCCCAATAGGCCTAAAGATCTGAGTTTTTTGAGGATTTTCTCTTCCTTTCTTCCCCAGTTGTACTGAGGTATAATTGGTATACCAAAAATTGCACATATTTAATGTACACAATTTTTGGGTTTGGACATATGCATACACTTGTGATACCATCACCACAATCAAGGTAAACATGTCCAACACCAGCAAAGGTTTCCTTGTCTCCCCCACCTATTTTTGATAAGGACACTTAACAAATCTACTCTCTTAATTTTATTTTATGGTACCATATTGTTAACTATATATAGGCACTGTGTTTGTACAGATCTCCAGAACTTAATCTTCTATAATGTTATACCCCCTAGGAAAAGACTCTGATTTCTCTCTCCCTATATCCCTTGTCAACCATCATTCTATTTTCTGTTTCCATAAGCTTGGCTGTTTAAGATATCTCACATAAGTGGACTGGTGCAGCACACTACTTTCCTTCCGTGACTGGCTTACTTCACTCATCACAATGTCTTCCAGGTCCATTCATACTGTTGTAAATGGCAGATTTCCTTTTTCTTTAAGGCTGAGTAATATTCCATTGCATGCACATACCGTACATCTTTAAAATCTGTTCACCTACTGATGGACATTTGCTTTGTTTCCATATTCTGAGCTATTTGAGTAATACTGAAATTAACTTCAGAGTGCAAATATCTGTTCAAGATCCTGATTTCAATTTTTTTTTTTTTAAATTGCTGGATCAGTTGCTGGTAGTTCTATTTTTAGTTTTTTCAGGAACCTTTATTTTCCACAGAGGCGACACCATTTTGTATTCACCAATCTCATGCAAGGGTTCCAATTTCTCTATATCCTGCCAACACTTATTTTTTGTTAGCTTTCCTTTATATGAAAGAAAACTTTAAAAATAGGACCTATTAGATAGGAAACACAATGGTCTTCTGGATTTGTTTGGTTAAGATGGGATAAAAGTTTTTAAGTGTTTTCAGCCAAAAGTGTTGTTGTAAACTTCTGTCTTAGTTGAAAGTTAACAGATTTAGGCTAGAAAGAATAAAAGTAGCTTAAGTGAATATAGTTTTTTTTTGTTGTTGTTGTTGTTGTTTTAGATTTTATTTATATATTTGACAGAGAGAGATCACAAGTAGGCAGAGGGGCAGGCAGAGGGAGAGAGGAGGAGCAGGCTCCCTGCTGAGCAGAGAGCCTGATTCGGGACTCGATCCCAAGACCCCGAGATCATGACCTGAGCCGAAGGCCGCGGCTCAAACCCACTGAGCCACCCAGGCGCCCCTTAAGTGAAGATAGTTTTAATAGATTTTTTTATCCACTGACCATGAAAGGTGATGTCAACATTTGCTTGGTTAGCCCAGAAATACCAACTTCATTGTAAATGGGCTTTTTTGGTGAGAAATAAATCACATTGTAGGACCTTCCGTTTAAGAAAAGTAAAAGAGAGGGGAGGAGTCAAGATGGCGGAGAAGTAGCAAGCTGAGACTGCTTCAGCTAGCCGGAGATCAGCTAGATACCTTATCTAAAGATTGCAAACACCTGAAAATCCATCGGCAGATCGAAGAGAAGAAAAACAGCAATTCTGGAAACAGAAAAAAAAACACCACTTTCTGAAAGGTAGGACCGGCGGAGAAGTGAATCCAAAGCGACGGGGAGATAGACCCCGGGGGGAGGGGGCCGGCTCCCGGCAAGCGGCGGAGCAACCGTGCACAAAATCAGGACTTTTTTAAAAAGTCTGTTCCGCTGAGGGGACATCGCTCCAGAGGCTAAACCGGGGCAAAGCCCACGCGGGGTCAGCGTGGCCTCAGGTCCCGCAGGGTCACAGAAGGATCGGGGGTGTCTGAGTGTCGCAGAGCTTGCGGGTATTGGAACGGGAAAGCCGGCTACAGAGACAGAGCCGACAGTAAGCTCACAGTTCCGTGTTACCTTGAACCGGTCGCAGGCTCGGTGAGCTAGGAGCGCGGCCGGAGGTCAGGCAGACGGGAGTAACTGGGCGCGGTTCTCTGAGCGCGCACTGAGGAGTGCGGCCCTGGGCTCTCGGCTCCTCCGGGCCGGACCAGGAGGCCGCCATTTGTATCCCCGTACTCTGGAACTCTACGGAAAGCGCTCAGGGAACAAAAGCTCCTGAAAGCAAACCCGAGCGGATTACTCACCCCGGCCCCGGGTAAGGGCGGTGTAATTCCGCCTGGGGCAAAGACACTTGAGAATCACTACAACAGGCCCCTCCCCCAGAAGATCAACAAGAAATCCAGCCAAGACCAAGTTCACCTACCAAGGAGTGCGGTTTCAATACCAAGGAGAGCAGCAGAATTCCAGAGGAGGAGAAAGCCAAGCACAGAACTCATGGCTTTTTTCCTGTGATTTTTTTTTAGTCTTGCAGTTAATTTAATTTTTTCTTTTTCATTTTTTTTTTTCTTCGCCTTTCGGGTAAAATTTTTTTTTAACTGTTACCTTTTTCTTTTTTTAACGATTTTATACTAGGTTTATCTAATATATATATTTTTTTTCTTTTTTTACCATTTTCTTAGGTGTATTCTTTTTTAAAAAATTCTTTTCTTTCTTTTCTTTTTTTTTTTTCTTTTCTTTTTTTTTTTTTTTTTTTTTTTTGTTTTTCTTTCTTCCTTTTTGAAACCTCTTTTTATCCCCTTTCTCCCCACTCAAGCGATTTTGGATCTCTTCTAATTTGGTTAAAAGCATATTTTTCCTGGGGTGTTGCCACCCTTTTAGTATTTTTACTTGCCCCTTCATTTAGTCTTATCTGGACAAAATGACAAGACGTAAAATTCAACACAAAAAAAAAGAAAAAGAGGCAGTAGTACCGAAGGCTAGGGACCTAATCAATACAGACATCAGTAATATGTCAGATCTAGAGTTTCAGAATGACAATTCTCAAGGTTCTAGCCGGGCTCGAAAAAGGCATGGAAGATATTAGAGAAACCCTCTCGAGAGATATAAAAGCCCTTTCTGGAGAAATAAAAGAACTAAAATCTAACCAAGGGTGAAATCAAAAAAGCTATTAATGAGGTGCAATCAAAAAATGGAGGCTCTCACTGCTAGGATAAATGAAGCAGAAGAAAGAAATTAGTGATATAGAAGACCAAAATGACAGAGAATAAAGAAGCTGAGCAAAAGAGGGACAACACAGCTACTGGACCACGAGGGGAGAATTCGAGAGATAAGTGACACCATAAGACGAAACAACATTAGAATAATTGGGATTCCAGAAGAAGAAGAAAGTGAGAGGGGAGCAGAAGGTATCCTGGAGAGAATTATTGGGGAGAATTTCCCCAATATGGCAAAGGGAACGAGCATCAAAATTCAGGAGGTTCAGAGAATGCCCCTCAAAATCAATAAGAATAGGCCCACACCCCGTCACCTAATAGTAAAATTTACAAGTCTCAATGACAAAGAGAAAATCCTGAAAGCAGCCCGGGAACAGAAGTCTGTAACATACAATGGTAAAAATATTAGATTGGCAGCTGACTTATCCACAGAGACCTGGCAGGCCAGAAAGAGCTGGCATGATATTTTCAGAGCACTAAACGAGAAAAACATGCAGCCAAGAATACTATATCCAGCTAGGCTATCATTGAAAATAGAAGGAGAGATTAAAAGCTTCCAGGACAAAACAACAACTGAAAGAATTTGCAAATACCAAACCAGCTCTACAGGAAATATTGAAAGGGGTCCTCTAAGCAAAGAGAGAGCCTACAAGTGGTAGATCAGAAAGGAACAGAGACCATATACAGTAACAGTCACCTTACGGCAATACAATGGCACTAAATTCATATCTCTCAATAGTTACCCTGAATGTTAATGGGCTAAATGCCCCTGTCAAAAGACACAGGGTATCAGAATGGATAAAAAAAACAAAACCCATCTATATGTTTGCCTCCAAGAAAAACACATTTTAAGCCCGAAGAACACCTCCAGATTTAAAGTGAGGGGGGTGGAAAAGAATTTTACCATGCTAATGGACATCAGAAGAAAGCAGGAGTGGCAATCCTTATATCAGATCAATTAGATTTTAAGCCAAAGACTATAATAAGAGATGAGGAAGAAGACACTATATCATACTCAAAGGGTCTGTCCAACAAGAAGATTAACAATTTTAAATATCTATGCCCCCAATGTGGGAGCAGCCAACTATATAAACCAATTAATAACAAAATCAAAGAAACACATCAACAATAATACAATAATAGTAGGGGACTTTAACACTCCCCTCACTGAAATGGACAGGTCATCCACGCAAAAAGATCAGCAAGGAAATAAAGGCCTTAAAACGACACACTGGACCAGATGGACATCACAGATATATTCAGAATATTTCACCCCAAAGCAACAGAATACACATTCTTCTCTAGTGCACATGGAACATTCTCCAGAATAGATCACATCCTCGGTCCTAAATCAGGACTCAACCGGTATCAAAAGATTGGGATCATTCCCTGCATATTTTCAGACCACAATGCTCTAAAGCTAGAACTCAACCACAAAAGGAAGTTTGGAAAGAACCCAAATACATGGAGACTAAACAGTATCCTTCTAAAGAATGAATGGGTCAACCGGGAAATTAAAGAATTGAAAAAAATCATGGAAACAAATGATAATGAAAATACAACGGTTCAAAATCTGTGGGACACAACAAAGGCAGTCCTGAGAGGAAAATATATAGCGCTACAAGCCTTTCTCAAGAAAACAAGAAAGGTCTCAGGTACACAACCTAACCCTACACCTAAAGGAGCTGGAGAAAGAACAAGAAAGAAACCCTAAGCCCAGCAGGAGAAGAGAAATCATAAAGATCAGAGCAGAAATCAATGAAATAGAATCCAAAAAAACAATAGAACAAATCAACGAAACTAGGAGCTGGTTCTTTGAAAGAATTAATAAAATTGATAAACCCCTGGCCCGACTTATCAAAAAGAAAAGAGAAAGGACCCAAATAAATAAAATCATGAATGAAAGAGGAGAGATCACAACTAACACCAAAGAAACTACAAACTATTATAAGAACATACTATGAGCAACTCTACGGCAATAAATTTGACAATCTGGAAGAAATGGATGCATTCCTAGAAACATATAAAACTACCAGAACTGAACCAGGAAGAAATAGAAAGCCTGAACAGACCCATAACCAGTAAGGAGATTGAAACAGTCATAAAATCTCCAAACAAACAAAGCCCAGGGCCAGACGGCTTCCCGGGGGAATTCTACCAAACATTTAAAGAAGAACTAATTCCTATTCTCCTGAAAACTGTTCCAAAAAAAAGAGAAATGGAAGGAAAACTTCCAAACTCATTTTATGAGGCCAGCATCACCTTGATCCCAAAACCAGACAAGGATCCCACCAAAAAAGAGAGCTATAGACCGATATCCTTGATGAACACAGATGCGAAAATACTCAACAAAATACTAGCCAATATGGATTCAACAGTACATTAAAAGGATTATTCACCACGACCAAGTGGGATTATTCCCAGGGCTGCAAGGTTGGTTCAACATCCGCAAATCAGTCAATGTGATACAACACATCAATAAAAGAAAGAACAAGAACCATATGATACTCTCAATAGATGCTGAAAAAGCATTTGGACAAAGTACAACATCCCTTCCTGATCAAAACTCTTCAAAGTGTAGGGATAGAGGGCACATACCTCAATATCATCAAAGCCATCTATGAAAAACCCACCGCAAAATATCATTCTCAATGGAGAAAAAGCTGAAAGCTTTTCCGCTAAGGTCAGGAACACGGCAGGGATGTCCATTATCACCACTGCTATTCAACATCGTACTAGAGGTCCTAACCTCAGCAATCAGACAACAAAAGGAAATTAAAGGCATCCAAATCGGCAAAGAAGAAGTCAAATTATCACTCTTCGCAGATGATATGATACTATATGTGGAAAACCCAAAAGACTCCACTCCAAAACTGCTAGAACTTATACAGGAATTTAGTAAAGTGTCAGGATATAAAATCAATGCACAGAAATCAGTTGCATTTCTCTACACCAACAGCAAGACAGAAGAAAGAGATATTAAGGAGTCAATCCCATTTACAATTGCATCCAAAACCATAAGATACCTAGGAATAAACCTAACCAAAGAGACACAGAATCTATACTCAGAAAACTATAAAGTACTCATGAAAGAAATTGAGGAAGACACAAAGAAATGGAAAAATGTTCCATGCTCCTGGATTGGAAGAATAAATATTGTGTAAATGTCTATGCTACCTAAAGCAATCTACACATTTAATGCAATTCCTATCAAAGTACCATCCATCTTTTTCAAAGAAATGGAACAAATAATTCTAAAATTTATATGGAACCAGAAAAGACCTCTCGAATAGCCAAAGGGATATTGAAAAAGAAAGCCAACGTTGGTGGCATCACAATTCCGGACTTCAAGCTCTATTACAAAGCTGTCATCATCAAGACAGCATGGTACTGGCACAAAAACAGACACATAGATCAATGGAACAGAATAGAGAGCCCAGAAATAGACCCTCAAATCTATGGTCAACTAATCTTCGACAAAGCAGGAAAGAATGTCCAATGGAAAAAAGACAGCTTTTCAATAAATGGTGCTGGGAAAATTGGACAGCCACATGCAGAAAAATGAAATTGGACCATTCCCTTACACCACACACAAAAAATAGACTCAAAATGGATGAAGGACCTCAATGTACGAAAGGAATCCCATCAAAATCCTTGAGGAGAACACGGGCAGCAACCTCTTCGACCTCTGCCGCAGCAACATCTTCCTAGGAAACAACGCCAAAGGCAAGGGAAGCAAGGGAAAAAATGAACTACTGGGATTTCATCAAGATCAAAAGCTTTTGCACAGCAAAGGAAACAGTTAACAAAATCAAAAGACAACTGACAGAATGGGAGAAGATATTTGCAAACGACATATCAGATAAAGGACTAGTGTCCAGAATCTATAAAGAACTTAGCAAACTCAACACCCAAAGAACAAATAATCCAATCAAGAAATGGGCAGAGGACATGAACAGACATTTCTGCAAAGAAGACATCCAGATGGCGAACAGACACATGAAAAAGTGCTCCATATCACTCGGCATCAGGGAAATACAAATCAAAACCACAATGAGGATATCACCTCACACAGTCAGAATGGCTAAAATCAACAAGTCAGGAAATGACAGATGCTGGCGAGGATGCGGAGAAAGGGGGAACCCTCCTACACTGTTGGTGGGAATGCAAGCTGGTGCAGCCACTCTGGGAAAAACAGCATGGAGGTTCCTCAAAAAATGTTGTTGAAAATAGAACTGCCCTATGACCCAGCAATTGCACTATTGGGTATTTACCCTAAAGATACAAATGTAGTGATCCAAAAGGGGCACAGCACCCGAATGTTTATAGCAGCAATGTCCACAATAGCCAAACTATGGAAAGAACCTAGATGTCCATCAACAGATGAATGGATCAAGAAGATGTGGTATATATACACAATGGAATACTATGCAGCCATCAAAAGAAATGAAATCTTGCCATTTGCAACAACGTGGATGGAACTAGAGCGTATCATGCTTAGCGAAATAAGTCAAGCAGAGAAAGACAACTATCATATGATCTCCCTGATATGAGGAAGTGGTGATACAACATGGAGGCTTAGTGTGGGTAGAAGAAGAATAAATGAAAACAAGATGGGATTGGGAGGGAGACAAACCATAAGTGACTCTTAATCTCACAAAACAAACTGAGGGTTGCCGGGGGGAGGGGGTTTGGGAGAAGGGGGTGGGATTATAGACATTGGGGAGGGTATGTGATTTGGTGAGTGCTGTGAAGTGTGTAAACCTGTTGATTCACAGACCTGTACCCCTGGGGATAAAAATATATGTTTATCAAAAATAAAAAATTAAAAAAAAAAAAAAAAAGAAAAGTAAAAGAGAGGCGCATGGGTGACTCAGTGGGTTAAAGCCTCTGCCTTCGACTCAGGTCATGATCTCAGGGTCCTGGGATCGAGTCCCACATCAGGCTCTCTGCTCAGCAGGGAGCCTGCTTCCTCCTCTCTCTGCCTGCCTCTCTGCCTACTTGTGATCTCTCTCTGTCAAATAAATAAAATCTTAAAAAAAAAAAAAGTAAAGTAAAAGAATTATAGCTAAATACTAGTTACTCACTGTTTTGTATTACATATTATAAGGCTAGGAATGATGCTAATTCTACGACTGTTTTTGTTTGATTTTAGATCTTAGCCATCATAGCTATAGTTTACAGGTCTTTGAATTTCTCTACTCTTTTTTTAAGGGAAGGCCTAATTTTCTAATTTAAATTCAATTAATTAACATAGTATATTATTAGTTTCAGAGGCAGAGTTCAGGGATTCATCAGTCTTTTATAATACCAGTGCTCATTACATCACGCGCCATCCTTAATGTCTATCACCCAGTTACCCCATTTCCCCACGCCCTTCCCCTCCTGCAACCCTCAGTTTGTTTCCTATGATTAAGTATCTCTTATGGCTTGTCTCCCCTTTCTGATTTCATCTTGTTTTGATTTTCCCTCCCTTCCCCTATGATTCTGCTTTGTTTCTTAAATTCCACTGATAAGAACAGTAAGAATTTTGTTTTAAAAGAAACATGTTTCAGAATTTTTCATTGATTTATCCAAGTGTCTCTAATTTCAAAAATGTTACATCTATTTTCAGCACATTCATCTAGGGAAGATTCCTTACTATTACTTTTCCAAACTGATATTGCATAAAACAAATGATTAATTGAAATAAATGGCCCAGTTTTTAGCCACTCCAGTCAACACTATTACCTAAGTAATAGCAAATTGCAAGCTGATTGATAAGGTTTCAAAGCAATTGAGCTATGGGATCCCACCGGGCCTTAAGAAAAGTATTCTTTTTCAATAAATATATTTGATAATGTTAAAAAAAAAAAAAAAAACAGAATTAAGGGCGCCTGGGTGACTCAGTGGGTTAAGTCTCTGCTTTCTGCTCAGGTCATGATCCCAGGGTCCACATCAGGCTCTCTGCTCAGCAGGGGGCCTGCTTCCCCCTTCCCCTCTGTCTGCTTCTCTACTTGTGATCTCTCTCTCTGTCAAATAAATAAATAAAATCTTAAAAAAAAACAGAATTAAAAGAAAATTAACCACACCTTCCTTACATATGCAATGGAAAATTCAACCATGGTCACTATCTACTATATGAGTTACAAATAGCTACAATTTAAAACTTAGTAGTATGATTTGGGGGAATTAAGTTTGTTTTTTTCTTCTTTCCTATTGAGATTCAGAGAGCACCCAGAGAGACTCAGGAGCTCCCCTTTAGAAGGTGGCTACTTCCAAACTAATAAAGGGGGAGGATGTTTAACACATACTCAGGGAAACTGCTAATCACTACTACCATTGATGTGGTCAGGAATGGTTTGTTGGCACTTGATGCTGACACCTGCTTGAAAGATAATGATAGCATTTTAAATTAATGGCACAATCATAAATGCTTTATTAGTATTTATTGAATGATTCTAAGATGCAGTCATATCCTCTAATAACTTTTTATAATGCATGTTATAAAATGCATTGGTAACATATTCTTAATAAATGATGCCATAATAAGCTCCTATAATGTTGCTATAGTACAACTGTTGTTAATTAAAACAATGAATGCACCTGCTTCATCCATTAATTTTGCCTATTAGAATAGAAAGCATTTTTAAATGACCAATATAACTTTAAAAATAATCATTATTTAGATGAACCTTTAGCTACAATGACTTTTCTTCACTTTCACAGACACCTGTAGCCTTTATGCCTTGAAAACAAGATAAGAGAGAAAACTAGGTCACCAAATGTTTGGAGGTGTGTCTAATAATGGATACACATTAGTTGATTTTTTGCTCTGTGTGCTATATCTGCTTCCTGAAAATAGTTTAGAAGGGCTTAGAAATTATTTTATTTTCATGATTTTGGTCTTCATCTGCTTTCCTAAGACCCAATGAATTGAAGGTCCAAAAATTGAACACCCAAACATTTTCTTTCCTTCCTTCCTTTCTTTTTAATTTCCTTGACTAATCTCTATGCCCAACGTGGGGCTTGAACTCATGACCCATATGTGATACTGACTGAGCCAACAAGGGGCCCTAATATTTTCCTGATCTCACAGACCATTATGTCATTTTAACATACATCTTCTCTCAAAAGACTATTCCCTTGATCAATCTAAAATGGAAGTAGCAGTAATAGGACAATTAAGCTGCTGTCCCTTGTCCATATAATGCCATTTATTTTTTGGAACCTATCACATAGTAAATGATAAAGTTTGCAGAAGGAAAAGCTTTACATTGTGGAAATTTCAACTTTGATCTTACAAAACTCTTTCCTTTCTTCCTCATTCATTCCCATCATCACAGCCATAGTAATGTTACCAGTGGCATAAAAGCACAACAAGAACTGAATGACACGGTATGATATAGCATGGAAAATAGAAATTTTTCTAATAAAGTATTAAAAATAATTGTTTGTTAATTAGTAAGTATATTAGTTTGCCGGGGCTGCCATAACAAATTACCATAGACTGTATGACTTAAACAACAGAAATTATTTTCTCATAGTACTAGAGGCTGGGAAGTTCAAGACTGAGTCTGGCAAATGTAGGTGTCTTGTTTTTTTTTTTTAAGATTTTATTTTTTTTATCTGACAGAGAGAGAGAGACTAACCACACAAGCAGGGGGAGTAGCAGAGGGACAGGAAGGGAGAAGCAGGCTAGCTGCTCAGGGATGTGGACGCAGGGCTTGATCCCAGGACCCTGGGATCATGACCTAAATCAAAGGCAGACACTTAACTAACAGAGCCACCCAGGAGTCCCACAAGTTTAGTTTCTGATTGGAGCACTCCTCCTGGCTTGCAGGTAGCCATTCTGTCCTTTAACAATGTGGAAAAAGTAAGTTCTCCAGTGTTTTTTCTTATAAGGACACTAGTCCATCTGATTAGGGGTTCCACCCTTATGACCTCATTTAACGAAATTACCTCTTAAAAGTCCTATCACCAGGGGTCCTGGATGGCTCAGTGGCTTAAACCTCTGCCTTCGGTTCATGATCTCAGGGTCTTGGGATAGAGGCCCACATAGGCTCTTTGCTCAGTGGGGAGCCTGCTTCTCCCTCTCTCTTTGCCTGCCTCTCTGCCTACTTGCCTCTCTCTCTCTCTGTCAAATAAATAAATAAAATCTTAAAAAAAAAAAAAAAAGCCCTATCACCAAATGTAGACACTTTAGGGATTAGGGCTTCAGTGTATGAATATGGAGGGAAGGAGCACACAGTTCAGTTTGTAGCAGGATAGTTACAAAACAGAAGCAAATAAGGCACATGAATATTTTCTTACTCCAAACATTTTCACATGGACATTTTTACTTAAAGGGATTTTAAAAGTTCAAAAAAAAAAAGTTCATAACCTGAAAAATGAATATAATATTTTCCTAAATTCTATGAACAATAAATCCCAAACTCATCAAAAATTATACCCTGCTGATAACGATCTCACAGGTCATCACAGACAGATGTAGGTGGTGAGAATAAAGTGATGAACAAGACAGAAAGGTTCCTGCTTTCATGGAGCTTACACCATAGAATGGAGAGATGGTAAATTAACATATAATCACCTCAGTAAGAGAACATCTGACAGTGATAACTGGTATGCAGAAAACATGATACAGTAATAGGAACAGTGCCATGGGGCTACTGCAGATAGAGTGGTGTGGGGCACCGGAGGAGGTCACAATGTGACTAAGAGGAGGAGACTGTGTGAAGAGTATCTCAAGCACTTATAATAGCAAATAAATGGGAAAAAAATGAGCAGTTTCTTTCATTTATTATTACATTAACAGGATAATTCACAAATAAGAAAACCTATGTTAAGCATCAACACACTAGTGTGTAGAGTCAGCAATTCAGAAATTTCTCATCATTATCTGTCACCAGTAATCCTAAAAATAAATTCTTACTTTAAAGAATTTTAATTAAGCAGTTCTTTCTTGCCCACCACTGCATCTTGTAGCTGGATCAAGAAGAGAATTAGTTCCTCTCTGCAATGTACCTGGATTGACATGCATATAATTAGTGTGTCTAGTACAGGTATCTATAACTATAGAAATTTCGGGACTGTTTAGAAAAGGGTTTAATGCTCAGATTCATTAAAACAGAGACCATCCATATTCTACAATTTGCCTCTCTCTAAACACACATGAGACTTAGCTCTTGACTCCTCACACATTTCTCCTGTTGGAAGTCTTCATTAGTGTTTGGCCATTTTCATTTAAACATTTTGCTTAAAATGTCTAGTAGGGAAATTAAATTTCAGGATGGGTTTGTGACAGCAAGTAGGAAATAGAAAACCTTAATAATCAAATCTGGACTTGATTTGTAAGTTAAAACGACTGAATCTTGCATTCCCTTTGGTGAGTGCCTGAGGAGAGCAGAAATCTTGAAAAGGCTCTCCAGATGCCCTGGGCTAAGAACAACCAGGTGATTATGAGTTACACATGTTTCACATTTGCTAATAAAAAGGTGAAAATCACCCTAGTTGGCATTATTCTTATTTGAGGCATTTAAAACACCAAGGAAGGATTAAAATTAAGCCAGAGTAAATAAAAAAAGACAAGAATTAAAACCATGAGAGACTACGGACTCTGAAAAACAATCTGAGGTTTTGAAGGGGGGGGGGGTGGGAGGGAGGTCGGGGGGGTACCAGGTGGTGGGTATTATAGAGGGCACGGATTGCATGGAGCACTGGGTGTGGTGCAAAAATAATGAATACTGTTATGCTGAAAATAAAAAAGAAATTAAAAAAAAGAAACATGCCTTATATTAAAGTGAGTATACTTGCACATTATAGTGTAAAGAGTTATAAAATATTCAGTATAGTCACAGAACACTCACATTAGGAAATACATGTAATTAAAATGGCCAGATTAGGGGTGCCTGGCTGATTCAGTCAGTGGAATATGATACTTGTGATCTCAGGGGTCTGAGTTTGAGCCCTACATTGGGGTACACATTACTTAAAAAAAAAATCTTTTAAAAAATGGTTTAAAAAAATGGCCATGTCATGGGGCACCTGGGTGGCTCAGTGGGTTAAAGTCTCTGCCTTTGGCTCAGGTCATGATCCCAGGATTCTGGGATGTAGTGGCATCAGGCTCTCTGCTCAGCAGGGAGCCTGCTTCCCCGCCCCCCCAACCCCTCTGCCTCTCTGCCTACCTCTCTGCCTACTTGTGATCTCTGTCAGTCAAATAAATAAATAAATAAATCTTAGAAAAAAAAAAATGCCCGCGTCAGTATTGAGGCAAAGGAATCCAGATGATCAACTTGCTTGCCTCTCAAAAACAATAAAAATAAGAACAAATTAATTATTCCTAACCCTCTGTTATTTATATTCTCTGATATCTCCTTACTAAAGTTTTATGAGTCTTCAGAATCTTCATAAAACAGGCAAAATAAAGGCCAGACGACCATCCTCCTTCAAGCAGAACTGCTAATTCAGAAAGACAAAAAGTTTCTACATAGCACCTGCACAGTTACTGTTTCTAGAATTATATTTCCTGAATGAAATCCTCACAATCATGATAAGAGATCATGATTTCAGAATAGCATGGCTGAGAGAGCTTTCTCTATGATCTCCCAAAGGAAAATGTTTTTGCATATTATCATTCTCCCCAGTAAGTATTTTAGAAAAAATGACCTTCTCACAAATTTGCTTCAGAACACAAGTCTGGAGCAGGGAGTATATTTCAAAGAGTGAGCTGGAGTATTGACATCCAAGATTGAAATTCACTCAAAAATATAAAAAGCATTATTTTGAAGTGAATAGAATCACTTGCTATTTCTTAACCTATTGATAGTAATTTTCATCTTGAAATCTCTATGTCTTAAACAATTTTTCATAAAATCTCATTTCCTACAAAATGAAGTTGCAACTCATTAGCACTTCTTATTAATTTTGCCTCACAAAATTTTCTAGATTCATCTGTCCCTTGTATCTCAACGGCCTTTTTTCTTTCCTCATCTCTCAATATGGTGCTTCTTGAATTTTTCCAACCATATGTTTTCATACCAATATACCTTTACTCATGTTGCCTCCCTTGCCTGTAATGTTCTTTCTTTTCTCCGCCCTATCCTCCAAAGTCCTTCTCTGACTAAAATTTAAACACTCTTTGTCTTCTAGAACCAGATAAAATGTTTCCTCTTCTATGATATATTGCTGATTCTCCTAATAATAAGTAGCCATTTCTATCACATACCTTTATTACAGCACAGTCTGATTTACACTAGAGTTATCTGTGCATGTTTTCCTCCTCCCTTGATAAACTACGTATTTATCTATGTAACCTCATAGAATCAATGACTGTACTTGGCGTGCAGTAGGAAGCTGATATTCCTTGAATTGAACTGGCCTAGACAATGTTAATGATTACTTTTGACATCTATCTTGATCAGAAAAGCAATGGTTACCACACAGTAGAGACTCAACGGCACTGTTGAAAGGAAATGTAGATACCTGCCATTCATATTTTTTGTGAGTAAACACAGATTAAATCAATCTTGGATGGAGAATCAAAATAGGACAGGTTGAGCTTGGAGAGCTTAAAAATAAGCTCTGAAGATAGAATATGACCACAATGAAAAGGCTCCATCTATAGGATAAGCAAGACTGCTCTTTGCTCAGTCGTCAATCAACTACCACAGCTACTTGTTAATTAATGAAACCAAGTTTCTTCCCCAATGACAAGAATGCTTGGTTATATTTGTGAAAGGAGAATTGATTTTGATCGACTCAGACCCTCTACTGTGTCACAAACATGTAGTCGGATAACCAACTGAATGACTAGCTTCTCAGTGGAAAGCTCTGGACCCTTCATCTAAGCTATTTCATTAGTCAAATGCCCCTATGAGAAGACAATCTTGCTCCAAACTGATACAGTTGTAGCTATATTATGATGCGACACAGTCTAGTAAAAGAACACTGGTCAGAAAGGTAGGAGGTTGGATTCTAGTCCTAGATCAGCCCGGGGTTAATTTGGGACCTCTAAGAACAGGTTATAATAAACTTTTGTCTTCAGACACACTTCTTAGATTCTGACTCAGCTACTTACTAGCTCTCAGACCTCCTGCAGAAATGATTTAGTTTTGTGAGTCTCATTGTCTTTATTTGTTAAGATATGGATAATGAAAATCCTTTGGGAATCAAGGTTTAATTGAGAAGCTATCAGGAAAAAGTATGACATAGTGCCCAGGACAAAGGCACTGAAAGCTGATCTTAGTAAATGTTCAATAAATGTTTACTTCCACACTTACCTACCCCAATCTTTTCAGTTTTCTCACTCATTCATGTCATAATAGTACACTGTCTCTCTCAGTGAACAAAGCTGAACAAGAAGGACTTAGCTAGATAGCTGCATCTTCTTTAGATGATTCCTTAAATATCACTGGGTTAAAAATTCACAGGTACTGGCAAAAAGGCCCAGGCATTGACCTGGTCATTTAGGCAGAGGAGCAAATTGTTGAACATAAAGTGACCCAGAAGTGGTTCCCAGTAGGCTTATTAGAAGATTAAGAACTGCTTACATAGCAGAGAAGGATTTATATGACAATTTTCCTTACTTTTCCACATCCTCAAGAATCCATATTAAGATTGCATCAAGCTCAGTGAGCTAAAATAGTCCATGTAATTCAGTGAGCCATGAACAGAGCTTTCCTCACGCCAAAGAAATCTACTATAAATGTCATTGATCACCTCATCCAAAAAGTGGGAATCACTGCTTAATAGAGTCTTGCCCCCCCCATGGCTGTTATAGTGATTACTATAGATTTTGCAAATGCATTAAAAAGTGTTTACAAACTCTCCAGATTTTTATTTTAAAGACTTTGATTCAGTTTCCCAACGACTTCCAAATTCCCAGACGTGGCTGACATTTGTTAAACAAACCCCATTACAGATAGAAAGAAATTACTGTATTAAATTCAAAACTGAAAGTTCATCTGCACTGTCTTGCCAATTAGTATCTATATTAAGCCTCTCTGATTACAAACCAGTTAGTTTTATATGAAAAGGGAGCTTTCATTCATGAATTCATGTTCCAGAGGTGACAGTATCTAAAGTTCTGGATGAGTTTTATTTTGGGGAAGACATAGGCTTCAACAGAAGCCCTGTGGAAGTCTGTAGTTTTAGCTAAAATATTGAGCATTCATGCAATTCTCCACATCCTTTTTTCACAAAACACACAATTTTGCTAACATATGCTATTTTCAGTAATTGTATACTGTGAAAGAATATCATTCTATATCCAGTGTATCATGTCTCTTAATCACTATCTTGAATGAGTTTCTGTATTTAAATACTTTGGGAAAAAATTCTTTGGAGGGGAACTGAAACTACCAACCACTGGTTCCATTATCAACTAATGGCTTGTAATCACCAATAGCATAGCTATTTAAATTAGCCTCCTGTGGATGATTAGACAATGTAGCCGATGAACCAATGTGGAGCACCTGTGTAAAATGGGCAGTAAAAGCCATGGAAAAACTCACTCCCAATTAATAAATGAACCAACAAACCAATCACAATCTCATTAGTACTTTGGATGACTGATTTCTCCTTATTGTCAGTGATTAGTTTCCCTTTGGAACAGCTAGTCCTATTTCTCATTGTGGAGAGTGATTGGACAAGGAAGGACCACTAGATTTGTCCATTTCCCCATGTCCATGCATTGCTCGTAGGAAGAAAATAATCATTTCAAGGAGCCAATGTGTTCTTGCACTGTTTTTCAAATTAAAATCTGTCACCCATTAGTGAAATGTGAAATCTATTTTACTATAGCCTGAATTCGTATGATTAGCTCCTAACCCCCAAAGATAATAGTATTAGGAGTGGAACCCTTATGAATGGGATTGGTGCCTTATAATAAGGTCCCAGAAGAGATTCCTAACCCCTTCTACCACTTGAAGACACAGCGAAAACTCCCAGCTATGAACTGGGAAGAGGGCCTTGGCTCAACCATGCTGATGGCTTGCTTTGAACTTTCCAGCATTCAGAGCTCTAAGAAATGAATTTCTGTTTTTTATAAGTTACCCAGCTGTCTGCAGTATTTTATTTTAGCAGTTCAGATGGACCAAAACAATGGGTCATGACAAGCATATAACATGTATTTCTGCTTGAGTTGCAGTTAAAAAAAAAATTCTGAAAGCCACGGAGTTGTTTACATGTTGGTTTAAATATTAGGATTCAGGGTGTTCTATTTGGCCAGGCAAATTTCCATCATGCCAGATTATTACAAGATGATTCAGAATCAGTAGATCATCTCTTATCCTCTACTATCTTAAAAAAAAAAAAAAAGTATATCCACTTGTAATAGTTCCTGAAATGATCAGTTACCCTCTCAGGCATCTAGGATTCAGCACATTAATAATTATAAAATGGATGATGTAATTTTCTATTTGGGCGAAAAAAAAGGATAAGTAGGGGAAGAATCCAGGTTTTGTGAAACTAAAACTTTTTACAATTTTTTCTACTCTCTTCGGATGCCTGGGTGGCTCAGTCAGTTAAGCAGCTGCCTTCGGCTCGGGTCATGATCCCAAGGTCCTGGGATCGAGTCCCACATCTGCTCCTTGCTCAGCAGGGAGCCTGCTTCTCCCTCTCCCTCTGCCACTTCCCCTGCTTGTGTGCTCAATCGCTCTCTCTCTCTTTCTCTGCCTGCCACTCTGCCTGCTTGTGTACTTTCTCTCTCTCTGACAAATAAAATAAAATAAAAATTCTGGGTACTCTCTCTAAGGAAAAGATGATTAAACTACAAATAACAAAAGTAGATATAAAAGGGAATATTTATATAGAATAAGGAAAGAAATTATAACAAATGCCTAGGACCATGGAGTTTTAGGTCTTTTTCTTTTGAGATCTATGGACAAATGCTTCTTGATTGTAAATGAGTTTCTCTCCTTCTGGAACACTCTTACAATCCGCAGCAATTCCCAAGACTCCCAGGGACACTGAAGCTCATAGCTTCATGTACATCATGTTAAATATCTCTCTAACATAATAAAGAAATGAAGGTGAAGGAGTGACCAGTGACTCAAAGACGACAGCAACTATAGGTGGGGCTATAGAATAATTCAGTGCTTAGAGTGCAGTAGACTTTGGATATTGATATATTGGGATGGGGCTTGGTTCTGCCACTCACCAACCTGCAAGTTACTTAATCTCTGTATACCTCAGTTTCCTCATCTGCAAAGTGGAGGTATTATTACCTGCCTTAACAAGCTATACATGGGATTATACATGTAAAACTTCTAGAACAATGCGGGACACATAGTATGTGCTCAATGGATGTTTATGATTGTTTTATAGCAAGATATAGTCAGGATCAGAGACAGATGATTTGGATTCCAGGCCCAACTCAATATTTCTTTCTTTTCTTTTTTCCTGTATGGCAAAACAGTATCTACTCCCCGGGCAGTAAAGATATGTGAAGGAAATACTTAAAGCTCCTTCGAAGGAAGGGGTGTGTGTGAATGTATGTTACTGAATGTAGTGGATGAACACAGGTAAAATAACAGCAATATTGGCAACCACTAAATAGAGCATATTAATAAGAAGAATACCTGTTACACTATAACTAAATGACCAGTTACATAATTTCCATGTATAGTAGAACTGCACTCACTGGGAAAAAATAGAATGACACAGGATAGTAGGGCACTCTAAATAGTAAATAGTCTATGCTAAGTAGTCCTTGGAATAAAAATTGTTTTTTTTTTAAAGTAAGTTTTATTACATGCAAGAAAATAAATGATTACTTACAATTACCATATTGAATACTTGTAAACAAATTAACACTGAGTGTTTTTTTTTAAGTACCTCATCAAATTCCCTAAATGGGATAAATGCCTTCCCTGTGAAACACATTTTCAATGATGACTTTGCTTAGAGAATATTTTTTAATAGATAAAGCAAAGGCAAATCTCGCAAGCCATTTCAAGACCATGAGATGCTGCAAATAATAATAGCAGAAATGACAATATTCACTGCATTTAATAAAAGATTTTAAAAATATAAACAGTCAATACATCAAATAAACAGTCAATACATCAAATCACCATTGTGCAATCTCTTTAAATCCAACTACTGCAGTGGTACTCAATCTCTCCTTGGAAACATGGTTATGTAGAGTCTTCACACATGTACATTTTATAATGTTATTAGGCCAACATGAAGATTTCTAGAACTCTAGTATTCTGTGAAAATAAGAGAGAAAGAGAGAGAGAGATTGAGAGAAAGAAAAAGAAAGACAGGGGAGAAGAGAGATTTTATATACTGGATGGAAAGAAAAAGTATACCTTCATTTATTCTAGTTCTTCAACCTTATGTTTTTCTTACTCTGTTAATCAACAATAACTCTCCAATCCCTCTCTTGAATTAAAAAAGCATCTAAATTAAAATAAGAAAATATCTGTCCTTTATATTTGACTTATTGAGAAAATATATACTCAAATAGAAATTGAAAAACACATTTTTATGACTACTAGGCAACACTGAAATTAACAGTTAATTTTTTGACATATTTCTTCTAAGATACTCTTTTCCTAAACTTTGGGAAAAAACAATTAAAATTTCTTCAGGATAAATATGGTTAACTAAATTCAAATATATTCCTTTAGAGGCTCTTCCCTATAGAAAGAAATATGCTCATCTTTGCAGATCCTTACCAACTCCTCTTGGACCCAGAAGGCCCCCATAGGCAACATCTACGCTGATGAAGGCCAAGCTCAATTGGAAGAGATTGTGAAGTCTTTCCTCTCAGGATTCGGTTCCTCTAACTGGATCTGATTCTCAAATTTCCATTTACAAGGGAGAAAACCTATATTCTAATTGCAATGTCTGCTGTTGTAAATGATGCTTGAAATTAGTATTCTTAGAATGTGTGAGAGGTACCTTTTATATTTCCGATGAGAAAAAGAGAACCAGAAAACCACGGACTCACCCACATTTCATGGCAGAGCAGTCTATCTATAGCCATGATTACTGAGTTTGGTCCTGGGGTACTTCACATCCTTTTACTGGCTTTCTACCTATTAGACTTGGATTTACTTCTGGGAAAGGACTTTCCAATAAAATTCTCCTTTATTGCCCAAGTAATTGATTAATCGGAGGCAATATTAACATTCAGAAATTTGACGGTAAAAGAGAACAGAAATCAAAGTACAATGTATGCATGCATACCATTCAAATAAAACACGACTTGTGGATATGAAATAATTCAACAGCAAATCCCCTATTGCTGCCCCTGGGCAGAGGAGACTAACTTGAAGCCACACAGAAAATAAACAGCGCCTCTAATGTGGCACTGAGACTCAAATTTAACTTATCCTCAGCCAACATTTACAGAAATATATGGTAACCTGTCAACATTTATACTCTAAGTTTCTTGGGCATAGGCCTTGTACTCCATTTAACCCTATTCCTTGAGCCTCACAAAATCACCAGCACAGATTTGATTTGTGTGGGATTGAGGGCAGGAGGAAAAAGCTATTATTTGTTTACTTGCTTACTTATTTTTACTAAAGGAAGCCCACCATTTAACTATGGCTAGCCACATCTCTATGGAGACAGAAAATCACCATTGTGCAATCTCTTTTAATTTTAGGAAGAATTATGTGGCAATACAATCACGCAAATTCAAAGCATATGATAGCTATTACCCCAGGAGGAAGGGTAAACAATCTTTGTGACCCAAAGGTCACTTGAAAAGGAAAGAGTTAGGAATATTTGCATAGGACCCAAGAAAACTTCTGTGAAGGAAATTTATCTGGCTTATTTGTTTTCATGGTTCAAATTCTATAATGGACTGAAATTTTCCCAATGTTTTATTTTGCAAAATAAATCCCAAGAATAGGTCCCTCCTCTGCAGACAGGAAAGTAATGACCGGAGAAGCAGAAGCACTTAGGAATTACCCTTCCTTTCCCAAACTAAGAACAGAGACAAAACACATTCTTGGAGTAAAAGAAATTTAGGAAACCAGCCTATGCAGTATTTATGGGTATTTAATTAATTTATTATTCTTGTTATTGTTATTATTACTCTTCGTTTAGCAAGCTTAAAGAGTGACTGGAGTCAGGTATGGATGAGGAGGAAGTGTAGCTGTTTAAAGGCATGTGAGAAAGTCACATGTAAAAAAAGTATTTCCACTGTGACTCAAGGTAAATCTGAGAAAATTTGGTTTAAGCAGATTAAAATTAAAATTTAACAAACACGAATAGTAAACAGTGTTTGTTCCCAATTTACTTTATGGTTGTATTCTGTCTAATGGGCAAACATGGGGTACAAATAAAATTAACCATAAACTCCAATATTCTAAAGGTTTGATAAGACTTTGATGGGCATTTTTATTTTCATATTAATTTGCTGGGCAAAGTGATAATGATTAAAAAGAATTTATTATTGCTTTAAATTAAAATAGTATTCATGGAAGGACATATAATCTTCATCAATCTGTGATGCATCCTTTTCTAGCGGTAATTGAATTGCCTTTAGAGTCTCCCTTGTGCTTTCCCAACAAGAAAGCTGTCTTAGTTTACCTCATACCAATACAATTTATTCCTTTCTTTTCTTTCATCATTCAGTACCCCAAGTTTCAAATTCTTCGCCAAGTGAGATGTCATTTAAATTAAGAGAGCTCTCAACTTCCTTTTCCAAAGCTATAATAATGATACCTGCTTTCAGTTTAGGAATAAAGGGAAGTATTAGAATTAATCTATGACTATTCTGTCCTTGTCTTAGAATATGAAATCTTTGACAGCCATGGCTATTGCAAGGTTTGAATTAAATGCAGAATCTTAATATAAGAATGTTTAAATGCTGTTTAGATTTTAATTACATGTAGAAAATGAATATCATAAGAACATCTTTGAGAAGTGTAAGACCTGGAAATTTCCTTTAAGGAGGTTCTTTTTTAAAATTTTGATTTGCAAAGCAAGTACTCTTTAGCAACTTACATAAAGTTATACAAATAATTATAAAGTCACATAAAAATTTTTAAAATATTATAAAGGGATAAACACTATTCAAAATAAATTGTGAATAGTTGTGACTATTTGGAAAGAGAGAAAGAAACAAGGGAAAATACTATTCTAAGTAGAAATGGAGGTCAAAATTTTACCTTTTATGATTTTATTTATAAAATATGAATGAAAATAATTCTTTAAAGGGACAACAAACTAGATGATCTCCTACCTGACTCAATGAATTTAGTGAATAATGAAGTTACATAGTAACTGAAATTAATATGTGGTTAACAGCATTCTGCTGCCTGTGCTCTTAGATTGTGCCAATCTTTCATGCTTAATAAATATCGATGATTTACTGAAAACAAACTTAGCAAGTACTTCAAGTTTCATTTCATTATGTTTACTAATCTTGCGTGAACTTGGACTCCCTTATCAGAATTTATGATAATGCAGTATCAGGATCAAACCTGGCTGCCTACCCCAATCTCATTTGAACTCATAATCTCTCCTCACATCTGTGGGGTGTCTAGATGATCATATAGACACTCATTTTAATAAAGAAGTTCAATTAAAATATTTATTAGCAAGGACCCCGTGGGAGAAGACACATTGTCGAAAGACTTGGCTGAGAGGGGTAAAGAAATTAAGCCAAACTCATTAGCCCTAAAAACTAACACAATATTCTGCAAAACCATCAGAAATCAGCATGAACAAAGAGTTAGTAGACAATGCCACATGTTGGGTCAATTTTCTAAATACTCGAAGCATTTGTATCAGGAATTTTGCTACACATATGCTTAGATTGTACATGTTAATGATATGACATGCCGATATATTTTCAAGTGCCTAAAATATGGGTGGTATTAGTTCAGCTTTAAACGTGGTAACAACAGCTTTGTAATTTATCCTATTTGGGGGTAGAAAATCAAATTCATATTAAAGAGTTAGAAAATGACATAAAGCAATAGTGTTCCTCACCCTATTACAGTTTGGTAGGAGGAAGTATGGTTTAGTAGTATGAATTAAAATCCCAACTGGGGTGCCTGGGTGGCTCAGTGGGTTAAAGCCTCTGCCTTTGCTCAGGTCATGATCCCAGCGTACTGGGATCAAGCCCTGCATCGGGCTCTCTGCTCAGCAGAGAGCCTGCTTCCTCCTCTCTCTCTCTCTGCATACTTGTGATCTCTGTCAAATAAATAAATAAAATCTTTAAAAAAATTAAAATTAAAATTAAAATTAAAAAAATAAAATCCCAACTTCAACAATCACTAATTGACCTTGGGTAAAAGCTCATAAGCCTCAATTTTCCTTATCTACAAAATGACTTTATTAGTGGTGTTTAAGAATAAAATGTGGAAGACAATATTAAGCATTAAGTAAATTACCTAGCTTAAACTTTCAACAAAAATATTTGGTCATAATAATGTTATTAATAACATACCTAAACAGATTTCTTCTCTTGCTACAAACACATACAAAATGACAGGGATGAAATACATTGAAGAAAAGCTGACTTACTTCCAGTTGAGATTTAATAGGTCAATATTTATGTCATAACAATTAGAAAAGTTGATAATATTACAAGAAAAAAATTCTTTAAAGCATCAGAGAATTATGGAAGCAATAAGAACTAGAAGGACAAACTTTCCAGAGAGGGGCAAAAAGTAAGGTAGCTGATTTTCCCCCATAGTATCTGCTGATTCTAGGTACAGGTTAGAGGTTGAAAACTAAGGTGTGGTATAACTACAGAGCCACTGATGGCACACAGGCTACCGTGACAAAATTAGACCTCTGGGGCCTTAAATAGACGGTGATTTCCGTCTATACAAGGTGTTTTTAAAATTCTGAGGTTCAATGCAAGGCAAAGGAGCAAAACTGAAATCTGTAGAAAGAGTGAAATATCCTCTAGTTTCATGGGACTAGAAAACAAAGACTAATTGGGAGGATGAGACCCAATTTAAAAAAGAAGGAGGAAAAAAGCAAATAAGAGGGGAAAATCCCAAGAGTTGTGAATTAATACTAAGTTTAAGGAACTACAGGTATTTTCCCCCTAAGGATACATCAATATTTGAGAGTAGCTGAGGCTGAGAATCCAGGCCTGGACCTGGCAGAAGGTTGATGCTAAGATACAGAAAAAGCAACTGATATGTTGGCATTTGTGGGCTAAAATGACAAAACTGGAGACTCAAGGGTATCGAATTCAAGGTAGGTTTCCTTCTGAAGAGCAAATTTTGAAATTCTATGAAGTGTGGGACTAAAGAGGTGAGGTTCAACCTGTTGGATAGATGTAATTCCTAGAGTTCTTCAGAACTGAAGAGACAAAATGCATCAGACTCTCACTTGAAATCTGTTGTGGTCATGCTCAAGGAATGAGGATGACCCAGGCATGGATTGAGTGTTACCAAAATTGAAGCCCACCCTTAACACAACCTAATCCCTGACTGTATTGAAATGCTAAACCTTCCAACCCTATCATATGTTACATTATATATTCCTGACAGAGGAAACATTTAATCCCTTCTGTTGGGAAAAAAATAATCTAGAGGATGTATGAATTTTACAATGTTTGGCATATAATAAAATCACAAGCAAAGCAGACCTATAAATGATCCACATTTTGAAGTAACCAAGACATACTTTAAAATAACCACCATTAATATGTCTTAAAAATAGGTGAAAAAAATAAAAATAAGCAAAAAGATGAGAAACAAAATAATTGAAGACTGGAACCTATATAAAACAATCAAATAGGTATTCTGGAAATGAAAATACAATATCTGAATTAAGAATACAATCAAAGATTTAGTAGACTAGACATAAATGAGGACAGAATTAGTGAACTGGAAGATAAATTAATAGAAAACACTGAAGTTAAAGTACAAAGAGTAGTACAGAAGAAAGGAAAAGAGAAAAGAAAAGAGAAAAGAAAGAAGGAAGGAAGAAAGAAGGAAAAGGAAAATGTAGAAGAAAGTTTCCATTAGGAACGTGGAAAAAGGAAAATGTGGGTGGCTCAGAACATGGTCTAAGTTTCCATTCTCATCCTGTGAGTCCCGAACGGGCTCTCTGCTCAGCGGAGAGCCTGCTTCTCTCTCTCTCTCTCTGCCTGCCTCTCCATCTACTTGTGATTTCTCTCTGTCAAATAAAAAAAAAAATGGGGCAAATCAATATACAAAGAAAGAAAGCAGAATTTTCCAGACCGGTGGGAGAGATTAATTATTAGATGCATGAAATCTAATCAAGCAGAATAATACCAAAAAAAAAAAAAAAAAAAAAAGAGAGAGAGAGAGAGAGAGAGAGAGAAAAAGAAAAAGAAAGAAGAAGCCACATTTATCTAGGCATGTCACTTTATAATTGCTAAACATCTAAGACAATACTCAAAGGCCAGCCAGAGGAAAGAAGACTTTAGGAAATTGTCAGAAGACTTTTATTTATTTATTTGACAGGACAATCAGATTGTCGATGAGGACCCTTTCATGACTTAACCCCCCTGAAACCCCTGTCAGCTGATTTCTTAACAGAAACAATATATGCCAGAAGACAATGGGAGGAGATCTTTAAGGTGCTGAAAAAAAATAATCACCAACCTAAAATTTTATATCAAACAATAACATTTTTCACCAATGAGGATAAAATAAAGATGTCATCAACCAATGGAAAACTAGAGCAACTGGTTTGCAAAAGGCTTATATAACCAGAGTTCTTCAAGCCAAAGAAAAGTGATCGAAAATGTAAGCAGTGAAATGTAGGAGGAAAAAGAATACTGAAAAATATAAATATGTGGGTTAAAAAATACACTTACTATAAATGATATTAACAGTAATATATTTTTAAGTTTAAAAAATAGCTAAAATGCATGACAACAATAATGTAAAAGGTCAGAGGATGATAAATGAAAATTATATGTTCTAGGTTTCTACATTATTTTAAAAGAATTGAAAGTAATAATATATATTTCAATAACTCAAACATACATTTTTTAATATCTAGGGTGTCCACTAAAAGAAGTGTAAAAGTTGTATAATTGACAAATTAATTCAAGGAGAATATGGAACAATAAAATACAATGAAAAAAATTAAAATAATAGCACATGAAAGAAAAGGAAATTTTTAGGGGTGGAAAGAAAGCTAGAACTTGTGAATCAAAAACTATAGTCCCAGAATGATTGACAGACTGGTATAAAATCTGATGGGTAGGCTCTTGAGTTTTTAATATCCACCCAGATTGAGGATGAGGAACAGGACACACACACACACACACACACACACACACGAAAACGAGTAAAAAAAAAAAAAGACGTTGAACCTAAAGGAAGAGACAGGATGCAAGAAGCAATGGGGAATAGGGAAACTTGAAAACTTGAAAATATCTATAAAATATACATAAGCATTTACTTTTACATTTAAATAAATCAACAATATTAGTGACTAAATTTACTCTTAACTGGGAATTTTCATCTTCTTTCTCTACATTATAACCATAGAAAATATTTCAAAGAATTCTTTAAATGAACTTATACTTTAAACATCTGTTTAGTTTCTTTAAAAATCATTTTTTTAATTAAAAAAAAGTGGCTTTTTTTCTTATCTATCCAAAAAGAAAGCTCAAGAAATCAATTCCTTTTCTCTCATATAAATGAAAGGTGATTTTTTATTTTAATTTTGACTTAGATATATAATTTAAATTTGTCACAATTATCAAATATATATTTTAATACAGAAACTAGGTATAGGTAGACACAGATATAGAAAGATATAGAGAGATACATACATAACACATATGCAGTTATAATTTTAATCTTAAAAAAGATTATTTTTCTACACACATTCACACATTCAAATTTATTTAGCAACTCAAAAATTTTGATAGAAGATCAGTCCTCTGTTGTTTACTGTACAGTCTTTTATTTCTAAAAATTTCGGTTTTTCTTAATTTTTTTTTCAGAACCTAATAAACCTGGTTCATTTGATGTGATGTGAATAAAAAAAGTCATTCATTTTATTGATGTTGCTAAGCATACAAAGGGAAAGTATTATAATAACATGTGCATTCACACTGGTTTTAGTTCACTTATACTGATTCTAGGTCACCCAAAATGTAATATAAAATCCACATGTGATACAAATTGGTAATTTGATCTTAGGCTATATTATATACTATTGCAAACTGACTAGGGATGTTAGAAAATAATAAAATTGAGTAGCTCAAATCTCTTGCTTTTTTTTTTAACTTTTCTTCAAATTGGATGTACTGATGGGCATAATTGTAAACAAAGCTTAGCAATGACTAAAAAAAATAGCAACAGCAAAAGATATGACTAATCTTTAAACTCAATAGTTGTCATTAATTAAAAACTGATGCTTTTCAAAACAGGTTTTGAAGAATGCTGAAGCAGTGCATTTTTAGAGTTGTAAGATGTTTTGAGAAAACTACATCTTGTAAGAGTCAAAAGTCAAAACCTTTCTGTTGTTGTTGTTGTATATTATGTTATATATTGTAATATTAATGTATTATATGTTATATATTATATGTTATAATATATGATGCACAATATATTTCTATATTATAATGGAACATAGAATATGGTTGACCCTGAATAACACAGGTTTTTGAACTGTGGGGGTCCTCTTATGTGGGGTTGTTTGTTTTTTTTATGCTATCCTTTTAAAGACCATTTAAAAAGGTCTTCTAACTTTTGTCTGTATGGAGTTATCTCAAACATTCCAACCACCACTAAATTTTGGATGGCAAAATATTCCTTCAATTTCTGTAGTTTATGCAAAAGTAATCCTCAAACACATACAGACTTTCTTGAATTAGGGAAATATTGGATTTGAATATTGAAATTAAAAAATACATTCAGAAATTATCAGAGGTGTCCACATCTTTTGAAAATTTCAAAATTCATAATCCATATGGTTGAATCACACTGTATCAATGCCTTCTGTACTATAACTCTAAAATGAAAAAGTGAACTACTAAGCATAGAAGGAGTTAATTCTGACTGAAGTATCTTTAGGAAGGTATATTTTTATTATCCCAGGCTGAGTTCCCAGTAAAAGGTGATATATATATATATATTTTTAAGGATTTTATATATTTATTTGACAGAGAGAGATCACAAGTAGGCAGAGAGGAAGGCAGAGAGAGAGGAGGAAGCAGGCTCCCTGCTGAGCAGAGAGCCCAATGCGGGACTCGATCCCAGGACCCTGAGATCATGACCTGAGCCGAAGGCAGCAGCTTAACCCACTGAGCCACCCAGGTACCCAAAAGGTGATATATTTACTCAACCAGTCCTAGATCTGAAAGGAAAAAGAGAGGCCAATATTATGACTTAACATTAAATATTATGAGAACTTAGGTTTTCCTAAGTATTGTATTTAAGACAATACAAATAATGAAATCTAATGTAATTCTTTTTTGTCCTTGCAGTCCAGGCCCACATTAAGGAATGTTGCATAGCAAAGATACATATTATTAACACATTATGTCTATCTGTCTACTTATATGAATGAAATACAGTCACCCTGGCCATATTTCCTTATTTTAAATAAACTCCAAGCCCAAGTGGGGCTTCAGCTCACAGCCCTGAGATCAAGAGTTTCATGCTCTACCAACTGGCCAGATTTCCTTATGCATTAAGCAGGTTATTTTCCTTAGATATCTGTGTCTGTTAGATCTCAGTTTCTATTGTACTCCTCAGTTCACATTTCCATTTATATTCATTTCTATTTCAGAAAAACAAGGTAATTTCTTGTCATCACATTGATATAAGTATTTGCCTTCAAATAGGGGTTATTTATATTATATCCTAGCACTTCTTTTGTATAAATAATCATGAATGGGCAGTACTGACCAGAAAGATAGTCAGATGAGTTAAAATATATTCAAGAAAAAACTGTAAAGTAAGCAAGAAATTATGGAGAGATGGACAAAGCAGTGGGAAGAAGCAAACGAAACTGTGGAATTTTTTTCTTAATCGCAAATGTGAAGTCAGCCAAGAACATAGTAGGAGCTTTATCAAGTAGAATTAAAGTTTCAGTGAAGATTGAACTGCTCAAGAATGTTTTCATGCCACCCTAAGGGGTATCCATTTGTGATAATGACATTTTAACAAGGAAAATCACATGCAAATGAGATAAATAGTAATTATAAGCAGAGTCACATGTTGTCTACAAAACACCAACTTGAAGGAAGGTCTTGGGAGTAGTTGGAGGAGTAGAAGAGTCAGAGGGGTGGTATGCAACAGTACTGCTATTATACCACAGATGTAACAGTAGTGAAGGTGTTATACCACAGAAGAAATCAGTATAGAAATTTTAAAAAATGAATTACTGTGTAAAAGAGCCAACTTGAATCTATGTACTTGAAAGATCCTGACTTTAACACATACATATTTTCTTCTCCCACTAATATTGGTTAAAGTGAGTATAGATCAGTTGTTCTCAACTCAGGGTAATTGTATCCCTATAGGATATATGACAATGTCTGGAGACACTTTTGGTTGTCATAACAGGGAAGGGAGTGAGGGCCTTTGCTAGCTAATGGATAAAGCCCGAGGATGCTGCTAAATATTCTATGATGCATAGGACAATTCCCCACAACAAAGTTATCCAATCCAAAATATCAATGATTTTCACAGTGCCAAAGTTGAGAAACTCTGTTGTAGATAATAAATGACATTGTTGTCTACAAACATTCTCACTTCTCTATTTCTCAAAATTGTTGACAGAACTTAGCCTAATAATTGTAAAAACTTCACCTTCTAGTAATCTGAGTAAGCCAAATCAGAATTGCATAGAAAAAGGGCAAAAGACATTATGAGACATTCACCAATGTTCAACATCACCAGCCATCAAGGAAATTCAAATTAAAACCATGACGAGATATCCCTAAACATCTACTAGTAAAGCTGCAATAAGCAATAGTGACAACAAAGACATAAAAGGCTGTACAGAAACCAGATCTCTCATATTTGCTAGTAAGAAAATAGATGGTAAAACCACCACTTTGGAAAAAAGTTTGGCACTTCCTTCAGTGAAAAACTAAACAATAAGATTTTTACTTCTGTGAAGATAAGTAAAAATCCTGAACATGATATATAAAACAAACATCAAGTCTCTAAAAGGTAGAGAGGAAAAGACTGGAGTGCTAGAGACCTTAGGATGCAAAGAAACAATATGGTGGGGAATTCTCTGGCTTTTATTTTTTGCTTCATATATATCAGATTTGTTGCAGAAGAAGCAGGCAATACCAGAAATACCAAGGGGAATAAACATAAAAAGAACCAGCAATGCCTAACTCTCCCTAGCCAAAGGACCAGAAAAACATAGCCCTGCAAGAACTAACATTTTTAGAAAATAATTGCTCTACAGTTTTTTTTTTTGTAGCCCCATCCTCACCCACCCTAGGAAAGGCTAAGTGGGGATACTAGACTGCCAAATTAGCTAAGCTGTAATGAGTTATTCAAATCCTCATACTGCGGTATTGTGAGAGAATCCAAGTAGGGCATCACAACTTCCATCCTTGCCACATAGCAATGAGACACCACTGCCCTTTCCCAGTGTCAGTGGAGAGACCACATAGTAGGAATCTTTGGACATCCACCCTTTATCACCACAGGGATGGGGTGCCCCTCCCCAATCTCTGCTTGGATGATGTCAGAGAAGGTCTAATGGGGAACTAAGACTTTCACCACAGCCCAGTGCTAGTGAGGCCACCCACTTCATGATATGTGGGAAAGCCACCTGGGGAAAAAGAAGGAGATATTCTCAACATTCTGAGCCATGGAAGCCAATAGAAGCATTGTAAGAAGCCAGAATTCTCATCTTCACCCAGGTATAATAAAAAGTCCTCATCTTGGGTATTGATAGAGGCTGAGCAGGGAACATGAACTTCTGCCTCAATCTGGAAGTAAGAAGGCAGTGCTTCTCCTTTCCCTGCCATAGCAGTATCAGAAGAAGCTACCTAAAACAACATTTAAATAATATTCAGGGTTTCATAACATAATATCCAATATGCCAAGATTTCAACTGAAAATCATTTGTCATACCCAAAACCAGAAAGATTTCAAAACTGAATGGGGGGGGGGCAATAGATGACATCAAGAAAACAATATTAGCATTACCTGACAAAGATTTTTAAAGTAAATCATCATCATAAAAGTGCTTCATGAACAATTCTGAGCACACCTGAAACAAATGAGAGAATAGTCACACCAAAAAAATAGAAAATTAAAAAAGAATCCCAAACAAATTTTAGAAGTGAAAATACAATACAACTAAAAACTCAATGGTTGAACTCTATAGCAGAATGGAGGGGGCAAACAGAAAGAATCAGTGAATGTGAAGATGGAACAACAAAAATTATTCATTCTAAACAGAAAGAAAATAGATTGAAAACCAAAAACCAAAATAAAACAAAACAAACGAATAAAACCTCAGGGATCTGTGTAATTATAACAAAAGATCTAATATCCATGAAGTTAGTGTCTCTGAAGGAATGGAAAAAAGAAAGCAATGCTGAAAAAATACTCAAAGAAATAATGGCTGGCTGACAACTTTCTAAATTTAGCAAAAAAACATAAACCATATATACCCAGAATCTGGATGAATTCTAAATAGGATATATCCACAGAAATCCACACCAAGACACATGACAGTCAACCATGACTGGTTGTGAAAACTAAACCAGAAGAAAATATCCTAAGCAATGAGAGAAAAAAAGATTCCTTATCCTTCCTATAAAGGAGAAATAATTAGAATGGTTTCTCATTCTATATTTTTTTGCCTATATAAAAGGCCAAAAGAAAATGGCATACATGTTTCAACAAGTTTCAAGTACTTTAAAAGAAGAAAAAATTATCTACACATAATCCTTTACCAGTAAGAAAATCCTTCAGGAATGAAAGGGAAATCAAGATACTCTCATGTAAAAGAAAACTAAGAGAATTTGAGGACAGCAGACCTACCCTAAAAAGATGGATAAAGGAGTTCCTGAAATAGCACTTGAAATTGCCAGAAGAATAAACAGAGCAAGCAAAAATATGAGTAAATATAATAGACTTTCCTTCTCTTGAGAATTCTAAATTGTGTTTGACAGTTTCAGCAAAAGTTGTAACAGTGTCTGATGTAGTTCTAAATGCAGAGAGATGAAATATTTAAGACTATAATGTTATAAATGGTGGAAAATAAAGTGATAAAAAAAAGTTTTCTACATTTCATTCAAACTGATAAAATGACAGCACCAGTATACTGAGATCTAGCTATCTATCTATCATTTATCTATATCTATACATCTACATCTATATTTACATATAATTTAATATCAAAGTAACTACTATAAAAACTATAGAGACATTCAAAAACACTACAAATTGATGAATATTTAATTATAAAATATATTCAAGTAATTTATAGAAAGGCAGGAAAAATAAAACAAAAAACAATGAAAGCAAACATAACAAAAAAGGAAGATGTTTAATCTCAGGAAACAAATGGTTTTACTACAACCATTAAAAAAGAGACTGGCAGATTGAGTTAAAAACATGAACAGCTAGGACTGCCTGGGTGGCTCACTCAGTTAAGTGTCTGACTCTTGATTTTGGCTCAGGTCATGTTCTCAGTGTTGTGAGA
>NW_025422395.1:0-54233 GCF_011764305.1 Mustela putorius furo | reverse complement strand
ATTCACTGTAGATTCTAAGAAATTACTTCTGGGTGTTCATTACAAAGATATGGGAAGCACGCTAAAAGATTTTGGCGCAAGGAAAGAACAGTAAGAATGAAGGAACTTTTAGTTGAATAGATAAAATTTCATATCCTTATATTCATCTTCCATGGTAGAAAATGGACGTGTGCAAGATTGAATCATTTTGTATCTTAAGCTTCTTTCTCACCATTAAGGAAAAATCTCCAGAAGTCTTGTCATTAGAGTCAGGCTGAATTCTTATTGATCAAGGAGTTGGGAGGAACATCCACTTATTTTTTCCAAACAATTCCTACTATATTTTAAAAGGATTATCTAGCTGTGGAGATGATGTCAGGTGTAAGCACACCAAATCTGACACAATCCAGATTAAATAAGATGGAAATTTATGATCTCTCATTAAAGAAATCTTGAGTTAAGATGGCCTTCAAAGATGGTTGATTCAATGTCATTGGGAATTTTATTTGCCTTCCCTGGTTTAGGTCTCATCCTCAGAAAGTAGGATAACTATAGTCCAATGCATGAATTTCCTAATCTGACATTGTCTAAAGAAAGACATAATGTCTCTTATGGATCTTTCTTAGAATTAGAACATTTTTTTTCCAGAAGCCTCTGGCAAACTTTCTCTAATATCTCATTGGCTGGGTGGGTCCACATACCTATGAAACTACAGAACTACCCCGGGCTTAGATAAATCATTTTTAGAGAAAGGATTTGGGGGATATTACAATTCCCATTTCCCAAATGGGTTCTTTCAGTCTCATATTAGCTTTATGACCAAAAAATTCTACCAGGAAAAGGTGATGGGATTGTAATGGTCCAGTATCTGTAGATGGAATTTCCCACATTATCATATAGGAAAGTAAAAAGAAGAAAGGACACACTTGTGGGTTGCAGATCAAGAAAGGAAAGTGAAGTATAAACTGAAATGCTGATCAGGAGGTCCTGTGAGATAGTCCTTACCAAATTCATTGAGAACCATTTGTGTGTATTTCTCTGCTGTCAGACTAAACAAGTTAAGAGTCAGACAATGATTTTGAATCAAAATGTGTTTAAGAGTATGTATATCTATCTAGAAAATAGGAAAGCCAAACAGAGGAGAGAGAAGAGACTTTTACACATTATTGCTTAGGAAAGCCAAGCAAATAATGGGTGTATTACATAGAGATACTCCTAAAGCCCATCAGTGATGCTCTCATTCATACTTTTTTTTATTATTATTTTAAAAGGTTTTATTTATTCATTTGAGAAAGATATATATAGAGAGCATGAGCAGGGGGAGAAGCAGACTCCTGCTGAGCTGGGAGCCCCAATGGGGCTCCATCCCAGCACCTGGAGATCACTACGGGAGAAGACACTTAACCATCTGAGCCACCCAGGTGCCCCAAAGGACCCACTTTTAAACAATTTCTTCTCCATACTTTGTAGCTGCTACAAAGGAACATCTTCCTCTATCATTTGATAGATTTTTGTGCTTCTCTTAGGTTGCTTCTCAAACCATAACAACCACCTTGGTTTATAACGGCTCAAGTGAGGTAAAGGGTATAGGAATTAGTGTATTAAATTGATAAAGAGTATTACCTAATCTACCCAAACTTTAGTTTCTCATCTGGAAAAAGGTAGTAGAGTATTAATTATTAATACCATGTAGAGTTTCCTAAAATTACAGGAGATGATACATATAAAGAAGTCTTTATGGCTTCATAAAGACTTTAAAAACAGAGTCTGTTGCAAAATGGCTTCAAATCAAGGTTACTTTTTTCTTTCTGTCTTTTTTTTTTTTAAGATTTTATTTATTTATTTGACAGAGACAGAGAGAACAATACAGGCAGAGGGAGAGAGAGCAGGCTCCCCACCAAGCAAGGAGCCCGATCATGGGACTCAATCAGGAGGGATCATGACCTGAGCTGAAGGCAGCAGCTATTAACAAAGCCACCCAGGTGTCCCAAATCAAGGTTACTTTTTACTACTGGGTCTAGAAAGCCTCATAGCTGGAATGAAGTGACAGGGTGAAAATTTGAGGAGAATACTGATATTATAGTCATTATCAACACTGTTTATTGGTATCTCACAACTGTCAAGGAGTCCCCCCCCACCTCCGCCGGGTGTTCTTAGAAATGCACCTTGGAAAGCTGAGACTCCCAATTCAGTAATAACCCAGCATTAGATTTTATGGCAAGACTAGACTCAAAACCAAATCTACTGACCTTGAGTGCCCTTGTTACTTTCCCTTCACCTTTGTTGATAAAGTGTTTTACCATTTTCTGACAGATTCCAAATTGCTTATTGTTTCAAAAGAGGTAGAGTTGGGATCCTTCATTCACTGAGCTGAGTAACACCTCGTAAGAATTCTATTTATCCATCAATATCCTCTTTCCACACCACCCACTTGGGATGTTGATTTTATTTTATGTAGGGACATAATGTTCACAACCATGCCTATTCTACGATGTATGTATTCCTAAAATTAAGGCCATCTTTTTTTTTTAAATAGCCCTCCCATAGTGATCTGTACCTGCTTCCATAAATTTTTGGCCCACTGGGCCATGGCATCTGGAATTTCATCACCACCTCACTTTTCAATATCAATTGTTGCCATTCATTTTAGCGTTTACAGACAAGCCTCTTGATACAAGCACCTTGGAAGGGATACGAAATAATCACATATTCACACTTCTTAAAGTTAACCCCACACTACTTCTTCTTAGCCGAATCGAGTAGTTGTCGTTCTCTAGGGACCCTCCTTGGATAGTACAATCAGATCCCAGAGGAGAATCGGTATTTGGGAAAGCAAAGAGTAAAATACATGTCCAAAGCCTGGGGAGCAGAGAGGGGCGGAAGAGGGAGTTACCCCTCCTGAGGAAGTGTAGGCAGAAAGGGAGCTCATGCGTAGATGGATATGGGGGGAGCAGGGTACTTTGGCACATAGAAAGTCCGTCAGAACTACTGGAAATTATTTGATCCTAGACGAAGAAACTAGAACGATATTGTCGAATTCTTTTCCGCTTTCAAGTTAAGTTGTTTTTCTTCTCTGTTTTGTAAAGTTTTGGCAATGAAAGCACACAACTAAAAGTCCATGTTTAAGGCCGTGTTAATATCTCTTAATCACGACAACCTATCCTAACTCCTTAAAAATTCTCGTCCTTATAATTTCTCATAGCAATTTTGTTGGTATTTTGATACATACTTTTGCAGACTGAGCAAATCCTTCTATCATCCTGGTTGGTGTTGTTTTTTTGGTTGGTTTTTGTTTTTTTGTGTTTACTTTGGAAGTGCCTCAATATCTGGGTCCATTAAAACTATAATACTTGATGTAGCGTTCCAAAAAAACAATAGCAAAGTCTATATAATACTGTCCATATAATTCTCTGTCATGACAAAAAATATTTCTTTCAATTCATCGGCCCTGAACAAAAAGGTAGCCACTAGCCACAAAGCTGACAATCATAAATACTTGAAATGTAAAGCCAGTGAGACAAAAATAACTGCAATTTTTAATTAACTTAAACAACCACTTGTGGCTTGTGTATCTACTTGTGTATCTACATAGTAATTACCTATGGTAATTGGATAGAGCATCGCAGGTTTGGGGGTTGTTACAGAATTTTTCTGCCCCTCTCCCTTTGTTTTTAAAAATAGCTATTTGGAGTTGGTACCATCAATTCTAGGTAAGTTCCTTTTGTTTGTTTTTTCTTTAAAAAAAAAAATGGAAATATACCTTTGATTTACCTATGTGACTCTAAAGATCAAACTTGACTTGCACAGTAGCATCATGGGAAAAATGTATTTGCCTCGTTAATAAGAACATTGTACTATAATGTTGGTCCCAATTTCTAAGCTTCAACTATTAACATAAAGGAGCGAGCCTGTATACTTGAAATAGTGAGGCCTGAGAAGTGTGTCCCGCTGCACTGACCCTGGCTGGCCTCCCAAAAACCAGTCCTTTCTTTTGATTAGCCCCCTCCCTCCTCAGGAATCTTGCACCTTCGGCCTTCTGCTGCCCCTCTGGTCTGCAGAGGCCCCTAAGGTCCTTTCCCCCAATCTCTGTCTCTCCCTAGCTCCTCAAATGCCCTCTCCTCCCTTCTAAATCAAAACCTATCTTGATTACTTTGTGACTAACCCCCTTTTACTCTTCCAAATTTAGAAAAGATGAGGAAAGCTGACCCACTGCAAAGGATAGGGAGGGTAAGAAAGGGCTTACTGACAGCTGGGTGTGCTTGCCAGACCATTTTTTAGATTATGCTCAGTGAAAAGTGTTGCCCGCATCAATGAATGTTTCTTTCCTCCTGGCAAATACATGGCAACTCTCAGTAATGTTTGTTTTTGTGAATGGATAAAATACACGAATGCATTTTTAACCGTGTGAAGCAAATATGATTCCTTATCAAAGATGGAGGGAAACTGGAAATTTAGAGACTGGTTACCCGACTTCCTCACACTACTTACCAACATTTAATCTTCCTTGTCTGGTAACTGTTTAAACTCCTTGGCTTGTTTCCTGGTCCTCAGGGTTTTGCTCTTTACCCCAGCAAAGAGAAGGGACCAGCTCAACGACCAGATTTACACCAATGGGGCTGCAAATGTACTGATAGAAACCTGCTCCCAGCGCCCTCACCCTTTCCAGGGTTTCTCTGAATTATTTTAATGACCAGCCTTCGGTGGACAGTGTCAACTACTCACAGAAATGGCTCCCTGGGAATTTCATTCACGCTGATCTCTTCTGATTTTATTTTTGGTACTTTAAGCGGCATTAAAACACCACACACACACACACACAACACACACCACACACAACACACTCCACAGTAGATCTTTTTCCTGGAGTCTGGACGCCTACATAAAAACGATGCGTTCATCTTATAAATTGAATTTTCATAGTTGTTTTGCATTTGTCCTTAGTCTACCTTACGACTAGAACGACTGATTTGCTGTCTTGGCCCCCTATCACTATGTTATGATTTGTAAAGACACATTAAAACCTTGGCTCCTCCTCCATCCTCTCTCCACCCACACCCCTGGAACCTTCTTCTACGTTTCGGAGGAGTACCGTGTAAAAAAACGTAGGCGCGTTTGGAAAAGCATTTGAAAATTAAATATGGCTCTGTGATTTTCAACACAAAGACCACAAACAACAGCGCTTAGAGCACAATAATTATTTAAAATATCACATCCACTCCAGAAGTTGGAGGGCTACAAAGTACAAGTCGGTCCAGGCCATCTCTTGCCAGAGACTGTGCTTTGCTTTCCCGCCCGGCAAAAACCGGCAGGCGGACACGCTCGCGACCGGAATTTTCAGCTGCAGAGAGGAAGAGGCATGCACCTGCAGTTCGACGCGTGGGAAAACGCTGCGGGAGGGGGGCCTGGCAAGAAAGAACACCAGAGAGGTGCGCGGGGCTCCGGGGGCCGCTCCGGTGTTTGAGTGCGAGGAACGCCAGCGCGCTCGGCGGAGCGGGGGAGACGCCGCACGGGTGGAGAGGAGATAACGCGCCCTGGGTACACAGCGCTGCGGCAGGGGAGGCCGCCCCAGCCGGGTGCTCGCTCGTAGCTACTACTGTCGGGCGAGGCGGACCCCGCAGGAGAATCTCACGTTCCGCGGCGCCGCGGGGGCGGGGGGTGGGCGGGGCGCGCTGACGTCACCTCCCTCCCCCACCGTCTCCAACGAGGGGAGGGAGTGGGGGAAAAGGCAGCGATCCGCCGCAGTTCCTCGGCCGCAACTCCTAAAACTCGGGCGGCTTGCTGCCTGGACATGTTTCCTGACAAACTTGGCTTCTCCTCGGCCCTTTTCCGTAGCCCCTGCGCACTCCCATTTCGCCTCTCTTAGTGCTTCAAACTTTCCACCCAGGGACGGGAGCCTCCGGAGATGTGGCCTCCCTGGGTCCCGGCAGCGCGCGGGCGGGATCGCCACTCTCCTCTGGGGGGACATGCTGAAGATCGAGGAGGCAACAGTTGGTACTTCAGATACGGCGTTTAACAAAAATACCCAAATTCCGTGGGGATCACGGAGCTTGCCGAGGTCTGTTAAAGCCAGCACCCAAGGACTCGAGCGGCTGGACTGGGTGAGTTCTTTCTTGCGTTTTGTATAACCCTTTGTATTTAAGTTTTAACAAACAACGTAAATGAACATTACATTGGGGTGTTTGGCCCTGAGCTAGTGGCACGGTGAAGCGTGTGCCAATCCTACAGGTTTCCTTCCTAGCGAGCTGCCACACCCCTCTGGTTGTACATGGCTCGGGAACTGGGAAAGATCAGTCTGCACAGGTTTTGGAATCATAAAATACATGCACAGCACTGTTCAAAAAGAACTGAAAAGCTATATACTGTTTGTGCATTATTTTGAATGTAACTTATTATAGAACTGGGGTGCCCAGGGAGGGCGCAAACTTGGGGCCGACGCGCTATCTGCAAGTGGCGCAGCGCCCTCTAGTCCCCGGGCGACCCGGCAAGGCTGCGCGATCTCCTGCTGGGTTCCGCGCGGGACCGAGAACTTGGACCTGCCGGGCGCTCCAGGGGGACGTGGGCGTGAGCTCCCAGCCTTCACAAACGTCACCACCCCACCCAAGCCCGTTCGCTATCTAATTTTCCAATACTAGCTTGGGTGGGGACTGGTTGGAGAGGCCGTACCCGAGGAAAGTTGTTTTTTTTTTGTTTTTTTTTTTTTTTCTGGGAACCGTCCCCTATTCCCCCTAATTTCCAAAATCCAAAAGCCTTTGGGACAGGGTTAGGGAGGGCCAACGACCGAAAGGACAAACGTGGAGCTTGAACTACATTTTTTCTTTCTTGTGAAGGTAATTCTATGGTGGCAAAGAGGCATCTCTATTTCGTTAGGGGTAAAAGAGCAGAAAAACGCGGCAGCGCTAGGGTCTGAAATCTCCAGCTCTGGCTCTCGCCTGTTCCTTGGGCGAAAAAGTGCAACTTCTTCCAGGCAGTTAGGTTTCGCAGTGAGCCTGAAAAATCGGGATTCCCAGCAGATGTTTTTTTAGCTCGAGTGAGGGTGTTTACTTACTAATGAATGGGTAGTTTTTTTTTTCAGGAGTTCTTTGTGCCATTTTAAGACATCTTGTGATTTTATGTTACGGGATGATGTCTTTTTTACTTTTTAAACTATTCTTTCCCTTCCAATTCTACCCTCCCTCCGCAGCAAACTGTTGGGTTCTTGTGTGGACTTGATTTGTTTTGAGAGTTAGAATTCAAGGCGCGCAAGGGGGCGCAAGCCGGTAGAGAGCTCCCAGATCAGTCACAATATTTTCTACGTGTTCGAAGTAGTATAAAATTGACCTGTAAACTCTAGGAGCACTATGCGGCATTTGTGGCCATGGCCAAGGGTTTGGAGAATGTGTTTTTTCTGGGTGGTGTGGATTTATGTATTCCAAATAATGCGCAGGGAATACGCCACATACTCTTAGTATTACTGCTCGGCACATTCATTCTGCAGGCATTATCTTTGCTTCCCAGCCATTACCTGCTGGACACACCTTTATTTTTTTTCAAGCACATTTCTTTGGGATGGTTTAAAAGAGACTGCATTAACTTTGAACCAAGCAATTTCTCTCTTTAACCCTAGATTCACCCCGCCCGCATCTGCCTCGCCAGGCTCCCCCAGCAAGCCCCCTCCACCGGTTACGGGGAAATCAGATTCTCTTTGTCTTCACAGTGTTAAATTTTCGAGTCCCACAAACTTTCCGAGGTCATGTCCGCCCTCTTCTCTGGGCTGTTTTCCAATGCCTAGGGGCACCCCGGGGCTTCGGCCGAGGCTCAGCTGTGCGATTGCCTGCGTCTGGAGGTTTGCCGGCGCTGAGGATGGGCCCACAGTCCCCCGGACCCCAGACTGCTCGCTCTGGCGTGGGTTGGAAGAGGGGCTTCCCCGAGGTGGGGGGGGGGCGTCCAGCGCCCGGGGCTTTCCCCTTCTCCCTAGGGAACTTGTAGTTCCACGTTAGACTGGTTCACAGTTTGCGGTGGACTTGCCGGCTGGGGAACGCGCACGAGGCGACACAGCAGCCTTTTGTCCCGCAGACGTGGGAGTCTTGGGTGTGTCTGCCGGAAGAGGCCGGCGTTGGGGTTCGGAACCCGGGTCGGGGAGGTTATTTAACTAGCTCTGCACCATGAAGTGGCGGAGGAAGCGCTTTCATTTTCCCTGGATCTTCGTGTAGACCGAGAAGGAAGAAGGAAGTAGATCCGATCCGACTGCATTCCTTTTGAGACCTTTTGGAAGGATTTTATTCCACCGAGCAATTGTAGACCCAGAACAGAGGCTTTCAAATGCAGATTTAGGAATTCTCCGAAGGTTCTAGAGAATCTAAAGGGAAGCCAGGGGAAGCCTTATTAGCCTTAGCTGCCCCCCCCCCCCCTTTAAAGCTAAACGTTTTCCCCTTTCCTAGCAGGGAAATATTCCATACTCATTCCCTGCACAAATCTGTGGTACTAGCCATAACCAACGGCCGCACTACAGCAAGCCCCACAGCAGCGTTCCTCGGAGTGTCGCCGGAGCACCCTGGGCACTCGCTTGTCTTCCTCCGGAGGAGGGAGCCGCTCTAGCGGCAGGGGATCACTGACCCGCGGCAGGGAGTCGCTGCCCGGAACCCCGCGAGCTCAGAGTCTGGCCGCCAGGGAAAGTCAGATCGAGTTGTCCGCGCGGGAGAAAACCGAGCGCCGGCGCTCGCGGCGTGGCTGCGGGCGTAGGGATATATTCCGCGCCGGGCGCGTGAGGCGCCGGTGCCGAGCAGGGCGGGCCGCGCCGCGGGTGCGCGGACGGCGAGCAGCGGCCTCGGAGCGGGGCGCGCGGGGAGCGAGGGAGGGCCGCCGCCACCATTGGCGGACCCGCCCGCCCAGCGAAGCCCCGGAGGACCCGGCTCCCGCTCGGGGGGCGCGCTGAGGCGACGAGACGGCGCGTCCCCGAGAGTGCCGCCGCACTTGGGGCCAACTTTGCTGTAAGTTTGATAGAAACGAAGTTGGGGCTGGAGGGCCGGGTGACCGGGGGCCGCAGCGAGGCGCCGGGGCTGCCGGGTGCGCGGCCGGGGCGGAGCCGTCTGCGCCCAGGAGGCATGCAACTTGCTGCTTCGGGGTGGCGGACTTTAGGCTCCTTGGGTGCTTGTTCCCTCGCTGTCCAGCCCCGGACGGCGCTCGGGGAGAAGGGATGAAAGCAAGCTCCGCGGGAAGGTGGTGCAGTGCCGCGGGCGCCTGCCGGCTTGGAAAGTTCGGGGACGGGTTCGGGATTCCGGCGGCGGGGAGGACGTGGGCGCGGAGGGGTGGGAGGGGGATAATTTGCAACGTGCGCCGAATGGTAATTACCTACCCGAGTGCCGCCCGCCGCGAGCCGGCTGCGGGCTGTGGCGGCGGCGGCCCGGGGCGGCGCGGGTCCGCTGCTGGAGCCATTGCTGGAAATCCAAAAGCGGCGGCCGCGGCGCGGGGCTCCCGGGCGGCGGAGGCGAGGACTTCCGCTGCGCCCTGGAGCTCGGAAACTTCACCCGTCGCGCCCCGCGCGCGCTCCCCCGGTAACTCCGGTGCCTGCTAATGGCTTAACTGATCTCGCCCCTAGGTTAATTCTTCCAATTTAGGAGAGTCCCGGCGTAGGTGAGATGAAAGGAGAGGCCGGTAGCTAAAGAGATGGGATCTTTGAAATGGAGTCCCGGAGTTCTCTCAGATGTTTTGTGCCCCGAGGGATCGCTGCCCTGAGGGTTAAGTACTAACTGGTTCAGTTGTAGATAGAATAGGTGCGATTGGTAACTTGCGGGGACTAAACTGTTTGCAAAAGTGTGCTGCTTCTTAGTTGTTGTTGTTGTTGTTGTTGTTTTTCCTAGAAGAGAAACTTTTGTAAGGTTTTTTTTTTTTTTTTTTTGTTAAAGAAGGGATTTCTCATTCTTCACTGCTTTCCCTTACTCGCAGTGCTTTCTTCTAGGAAGCTACACTTTCTGTTGTCTCCGTGAGATTTTTTTTTTTGTTCCCAGTGATGTGAGTTGCAGAGCTTTGAAAACAAGGACGCAATTGTATGCTTTAGGAAAGTAAAAACTCAAAACATTTTTTTTATGCACTTAAGCTTTTTTTTTTTTTTTTTGTATGTGTTTGAAGTAACGGTTTTCATTAAGTGGCTTTTGTTTAAACCACTCTGGTGCTTGGGTAGAGTGGATTTTATTTTCCTTTTTTTATTAGATATTTACAATGAATATTAAAATCGGGGAGGAAAAATGTAAAAGGCAAATGAGCTTCATTTGTTTATCTTTGATAAAGGCAGCTTCTTAGGCTTGGTCCGTTCAGACATGAGTTCCATAGTTGGAGATAGGTAGGTGGCACGTGTTTAAAACTAGGGTTATGGTAGTATTCTTTCCAATTTTTTAGAGTTGTGGTTGTTATCCACCGTGTCCAGTTGTTAACAGTTATTCATGAAAATGTGTTTTCTGCAGTTGGAGAGGTTAATATACATGAAATATATTTGGCTTTATCTTTGGGTTTTAAAAGAACGGCTCTGGTTCCACAACTAGAATTATTATTCCTCTGTTTCTTATGGTACTATCAAACCTTAAGATGGATTTAAAAATATTTAAAGTATTGCATAATTTTTAAAAGAACAACATTGTTGACGTAACTCTCATTAAGCTAAACATGGCATTTAACAAGCTCAGAGTAAGGTTTGACTTGAATACAGTATGCATTGTGTACCCATTTCTTTAAAAAGGAACATCTTAAATGAGCCACATTCTTTTGTGACTCTGAGCGGAAGCAGGATTGTTAAAGGACTTAATAAAAGCATTCAGGCCACCTGTATATTCCTCGTATCTTTTAATTAGTCACTAGAAGTTCCCCCAGTGGGTTATCATCATGTTAATAGATCACTTAATCCATGTTGTGGACAGGTGCCAAAGGGGAATCTGAAAATTATGTGTAAACTAATACTGTTTTCCGTCCCTTGCTCCCTGCCTCTCTTGTGTATCTCTGTAGACTTAGCTTTTGAGCCAAACCGCTGAAGCAGTTATTTCTTTGAATGTTAGAAGTGAAAGGGATCTTAACGGTCATTTAACCTCACTGTCAAGTCTGCCACCACCTGTTTTCCACCCCAGTTTGGCTGATTTTACATAGACTCAGTAAACTGAATCAAATTAGTGCATTATTGTTGCATTAAATGTTGTCTCAGTGGCCTAATTTGTGGCCTAAAGGATCTGACTTAATAACAGGAAGCCGTAAGGCTAGGGTGTCTGTTTAAATCTTTAATGAGTGGGAAATTGCAGTAGGTAAGCTTTCTTTTGACCAATTGTATAAATGGTGAAGCCAAACTTTTTTTTTTTTTTGTGTCTCACTTAATTGGTCAATTTGCAAGTGTTAGTTTTTCCTTGGGCACTGAAAAGGAGTTTTTGAAAATGAGTGATCCAGGTTATTCGTTTAAGATCTGTACATTTGCTATTTTGTCTTCTGATTTCAAATGTAGTCCATCAGAGGAAGAATCTGTATATTTCACATTTTAAACATTTTTTTTAAAAAAAGCTTACCTTTCTTTAAGTCCCAGATTTAAATGTATTGCCCAAATTCTTGTTTAATCCCAAAAGGTTATTTTATATGTGGATATATATCTATAGTTCAGTGTCTTTTTGTGAACTATTTAGGAAAATGAGGCAGAATAGAAAACCTTCCCCTTCATAGACTATTCAAGCAGAGAGTTTCAGGATAAGCTCTGCATCGCAGAAACTGATCTGGCAATCTGCTATAGCAGGTTTGGAAGCATTCTGAGGTGGGTGGTGACCTCTTTCTCAGCTGCTAGAAATCAGAGCCATCTCTGGGGCAGCCATCTGCACTGCTGTTTACTGGCCTGGTGGTGGTTGCACCAGGATTTTCAGAAGGATGGATGTGCATTTTTCCCATGTTATCCCTCCTTCCCTTTCCGTCCCCTACTAGACCCCTGCCTCCCAGTCTCCATGCATTTATGAACTCAGCAACTGCGGATCTCCTCTGTGCCAAACACTGGGCCAGACACAGGATACAGGGTGAACAGATCACATTTTCTGCCCTCACAGAGCTTACAGTCCTGTGGGGGAGAAGGACAAATAAGCAGTTGGTTATATCCACTGTGATAAAAACACGGTAGTTCATCCGAGCATCTTGGTGAGCTGGGCAGGGACGGAGAGGTTGATATTAGGGTGAGTTCTGGGGGAAGAGTGAATCAGAAGGGAATAATGCAAGGACTCTAAATGACACGTGCAAAGCAGATCTTAGAAACCCTAGTTGTGACATGATTTGTTATTGTTAGGAAAAGGGTTGGTGGATTATAGATGTCTCTTCGATTCTGTTTTTATATGATTTATGACTTATACTTTTTTTGTTTTCTTTTTTTTGGCACAAGGAGAAAATAGAAAATCTATGATTTGGGCTTACGTTGTTTTATAGACAGGAGGGATAGTTTTTTTTAATGGAGCAGGCGTTAAAAGGGAAGGAAAGAAAGAAATGTAGAAGACAGGTGACAATAACTAAATGTGAGGGATAAAAGGGCAGAAAAAAAACAATGATTAGCTTATCTTTTATATAAGAAGGTGGGGGTGGAGATTTTTTAAGTTGAGAACCCTCACCACCAGGTGGTGTCATGTGCTCTGGACAGCTTGGTTGTTCCCAGCCTGTGGGAAGTCTGCCTTTTTGGTTTGAAATAGAAAGTAAGCTAATTTGAGATTCAATTAGTTAAATAGGTAGAAGTAAAATTATCAGAGGTCTTTAATACAAGGCTAAGAAGAATACACTTAATAAGCAGGCTAAGAGGAAACACTGAGTATTCGTAGACTAGGGACTAATGTCGCAAAGAAGTTTTTGTGAGATTGTGGTTGATAGGCCAAGTAGTACGGCGGCCAGAAAGTTGGAATACTGGGAAGCTAGGAAATGCTGTGCCTGAGCAAATACAAGAACTAGGAGGCAGCAGCAGAAATAGAAAGGGAACAGTTTTCAGAAATTGAGGGAGGAAAGTCCAGTCTCGATAACTTTAGATAGGAAGGTTTGGTAGTTAGAAATAAAAGGGGTGTGTGTGTGTGAGTGAGTGAGAGAGAGAGAGAGAGAGAGAGACAAGACAGACAATGAGAGTGCCTGGGCGAGACAGAGGGAAGTGGTCGGGGCGCGGGGTGGGGAGGAGAGAAGTATCTCCCTGGAGGGAGGAGGCTGTGAAGATTTTAGTACAGTCTCTAGCTTTGCGAATAGAGAAATGGAATCCAAGGATTAGGTAACTTCCTTCAACCCACAGAGTTGGTTAGGGACAAAGCCTGGGCAAGATCACAGTTTTTAATGTCTGCCAGCCTGTTTTTTCTTGATTTCTTCGGTTGCAAGCCTGAGTGGTTTGGGAAGTGGTGAAACTCTTCGCTGGCGTAGAAATAGTGCAGTGGAATAATCGAGTGCAATGGCTGGTGTTTTTGCAATTGGGAGTGGGTGAAAGGCTCGGTCCCCGCAGGTCTGATGGTATCTCAGGAAGGTGTTCCTGCTCTTAAGGGAGGTAAGGGCTGGAATGTGGGATTCCAAAGTGAGGTAGTGGGTGAGGTCTTTGAGGATAATACCTTGTGCCAACAGTTTGGGAAGGACAAGTTTATAATACAAACTTGAAGGCAAAAGAGTGTTGAAGAGAATCAGGACAAACATAGTGTCATTCACGTGTTGTGCTGCGGATTGCCATGTTTTAGGTCGTCTGTGACGCATGAAGGACACCGTGGTATCAGGGAGGGTGGTGAGTTGTGTGACCTTGAGTCAGCGAGTGCTGAGAAAAGGGCATCTGATTTGCCATTGGCTTGTGACACCAGGAGAAGCTGTTTGTGAGGCCCTGGAGAGCATTGAGGGGGAGAAATGGTCTTTACAGGAGGCAGAAGTCAAGGTAGCCCAGAGCCCGTTCAGTTTTAGAACTTCCTCTGAACAAGAAAGTGAAACCCAAGGTGTGAGTTTGAAGGAGGGGAAGGTTTGAAGTTTATTTTCCAGAAGGGATGAAGGGGTGTGTGTGTGTATACAAAGGGGCCTTTTGAGAACGGCACTTATTTCAGTGTGATGCTTGAGAGGGAGTGATCATTTAGAGAGGAGCTTCAGAAAAGGCAGAATGTTTTGGCCTTACAGGGTGTCTTTATTTGTAGCTGGGGTGGATCCCATCTTTGCTAAGAGGTGGGAAAGAAGGGAAGAGAATAGGGGAAGAGAGCATTTTAAGGAGAAGAATAGGAGGGACTCTTCCCCGCAGATTTTGCATTTTCTTACCATACAGGGAACTATTCACATTCCTGATCTATTTAGTGAAATGCCTGTACATACCTCTGAAAATAACTCTAATTATAATTTGGCCAGTAAACTTTACTAATTTGGGAGTCAAGGAAGTGGCCAGTGTTAATTACTGGCTACCCTGACAATGTGACATTTACGTGATTCCTGTTTGCAGAAAAAAAATACATTAGGTGAAATGATCTAAATCACAGGGGGTAAACTCTGTTTATGGAGCCTCTCTGAGCAACGTTTGCCCTGGAGCGTGGGTGAGGAGAAAGTGGTTGGAGGTGAGTAACAGGTAGTGGTCATGTCATGTCTGTAGAAAGAGGAGAGAAGTGAAGAGCGAGGCATCCCTCGAGCAGCCAGAAATGTGTATGCCACCGGCGTTCTCCTGACTTCTTTTTTATGACACAGTAGTTAGGAACAGCCAGAGACCATCCTCTTGAGATACCCGTAGACGTGGCTTATAGATTCATACAGGAGGTAAATCACGGAGCAGATTTTATTTGGAGGCTACGTAAACATTAGGAGGTCTCTAACTTCTTAAGGTTTTAAAGTCCTGAAGAAGAGTTCTGAGGTGCTGAGGGGAGAGACTTGGGGTTCTCAGCTGTCAGTATTAGTAGTTTGGAGACTGCTCAGAGGTAGATGGGAATCAGTTGTTGATCGTTTGAAGGCAATATCTAAATCATGTCTTTGAGAGAGTAATCAGGCTTATTGCAGCTCCAATCAGAACTAACAACATGAAGAATTACCAGAAGCAGTTAATTGATACATACCGAGCCTAAGGCTGCTCTTCTGTTCTGCATCATAGCTGGGCCCTCCACCCCCATTGTTACTGACAGATGCCTTAACAAGGCTTAAAAAAATCTGGTATGCACCTAGAAAATAAAGGACCCACCCATTAATTTTTTCAGTATAACAATAAAAACTTTTAAGAGTTCTGTTCATGGCTATTATAATTTATTAGGAAAAGGATTTTTTTTTTTCTCTTGTCTCTGTTATGAAGCTGCACATTGGTCATAGCTGTATTAACAGACTTCCTTATTAGGATACAGTCTTTTTTCTGACTCTTATTAAATGATTTTAGAGGCCATTAAATGTTTATTTAATATATTATATTTTTAAAAAAACAAGAGTCACTTACATTTCATGTTCTCTTTGACATCTTTGTGACATTTTTCTTTGAAAATGTAGGTATCTTCCCTGCAGTTTAGACATCTTCAAAAATACTTTAAAAATGTGACACTGTTCAAACTGAGCATTAAGCTCTGAATTTCCGTAATAAGTTCAACTCCAGTGACGCTCTTACTGCTGCTGATACAAAATGGGAGTGTGTGGGAGAGAGCACGGGGAGGGAGAGAACACAGAGTTCTTCGTGTGAATATTTTTGTGTATTTTTGTCACCACGCGTGGAATTGATACTGTTTCCCTATGGTGTGGAGGACTAACAGGCTATTAAGAATTGGGGTCTCTAAGTAATAAATGTACAGCATTTTATAGAATTTATGCATGTGTAGTGCTGCAACTGCCTAATCCTGTCTCAGGAGCATACGAATCTTCAGCTTAGACCTAAGTATTTGAATTGATGCAGTTACGTTCTCAGCGCCCGGGCTGTGTTCTGTTTTGTGAAGAACGTGCCGTCACAGTCATTGACTCAGAATACTTGACGTGAAGGTCTCCTGAATGAAGAAATATGAGCATGTTAATATCTGATTTCTACTAGAAAAATGATCTTTCTCTCTTATTTATGGATTTTCAGAAATCTATGCTAAAGATTTTTCAGCTGTGGACCTGAGGTCCTTTTCTGTAAGGGCTGAACTAGGTAAACACGCTTGGTTTTCACTTTGGAAAATGCATAGCAGAACTGCTAACTTACTGTGAGTTCAAGGAGTATGATCACTTTCCAAATATCAAAATATAGTTTTCAGCTAAAATCATTGTCGTTTTCATGAGCCTGAACTCTAGGTAATGTACTTTTCAGATGAAATGATACTAGTATCTTTTTATGGGTTTTTTTCCTTTTCCCCTTCAACCTTGTGATTTGTTTGGCGCAGAGGAACGGCCACCATTTCTTGGGTCGTGGCATTTTATAGCAGAACCTGAGTTCATGGTTTTGGGTTACGTTATTAAAGGTTAACAGTAAGTAGGAGTACTTAAAAATGGATTTTTTCTTCTCCTGACCCAAAGGATTGCCTTTAACAATTGATTGTAATCACAGCGGCATTCTGTCAGCCAGGTCTGTGAGTTGGTTCCGGGGTGGAAAGGTTTCTGTGATGGGTGTGGTCCATCAGGTGTCCTCGGCTTTGAGGTGTCCCTGAGGAGAGCTGGTGGGTGGGTTGAGGAAGGTGGTCCAGGCTCAGGAAAGGGGCTGTGAGAGTGGAGTGCTGCGGGCGTAGCCCGAGTGGCTGAGCGGCCGTGGAGGGAGGACAGAATCAGTGAAGTGATGTGTTGGGTCTCCCATTGGGTGGGGGTTACTGCCTGAGAAGGCATCTGGGGTCAGGCAGCAGCGTGGGGCCAGCCAGTGTTGATGGGTCATTTCCAAGTTGTGATGTTGGGCTTCAGCTCTTCAGAGACTGTTGGACCTGTCCTGTCTTCACCGCGCCGCCGTTTCCTACTACGTCAGCGACTGTGGCCCGTCTCCTGTACTGGTACTTCTCCTCTGTCCTCCACATCTTGGGGAGCATCAGGGCTTGGTTTTCTTTGCTTCCCCATCTGTGCTCTCTCCCTGGGTGATCTGATTCAGTTTTGGGTTTTAAATAGCATCTTCTGTATTTTCAGGCAACTCTCAAATTTTTGTCTCCAGGCTGGACCTCTCCCACACATCTCCCTGCCCACTTGAAATCATTAGTTGGGTAACAGTGGGCATTTCCACTTTAACTTTCCAGGACTGAACTCCTGATCTTAATCACTAGATCCTGTGCCTCTCGGAGGGCCTGGCAGCTCCTTTCTCCATGCTCAGCACCCAGTCCTTGGAATCTTGGTACCTGTCTCCCTTGTCCCCTCTCTCTCCTCTTGCTCCCTCCCCTGCCCCCCACCCCGTCCCTCCTATTCATCCAGAATTTAACTGCTGCTCCTCACCTCTAGTATTGGCATTTCTAGGCTAAGCCACCAAGGCCTGTCACTTCTATTAGTGCAGTGGTTTTCTAACTGGCTAATAACAGTGTATCAGTACTAGTTCACTAGTTTGTGACTAGTGTACACACAACACTAGTTGTGACTAGTGTACCGTAATAATGTGAGATGTTAACGATAGGGGAAACTATCTTTGTAACTTTTCTGCAAACCTAAAAATGCTTCTAAAATTAAAAATTTTTAGAAAAAAAAAAAATCTCCCTTACTGCCCAGCCCCCAACCAATGTGCCCCAGTCGCAGTGGTCTCTGCTGTTTCTCTAACTCCTGCTTCTCTGCTGGAGGTGATTTGGAGCCCCAAGGAACATTGGCCGTGTCTAGAAACTTTTTTCGCAGTGAGATGGAGTGTGGAGTGAGATGGACGAGATCCAAACAGGCTTTTAGTCGGGTAGAGACCAGGATAATACTAAACATCCTAAAATGCATCCTGGGCCTTTTGAATCTAGGGTTTTCCTCTTTCCCTTCAGGTTCCTGACCACGTTGCTTGCCCTTCTTTGTTTTCCTGCTGCTTTCCTCCTGCCTCCTCATCAGCATGTGATATACTCTCTGCTTGTTTCTCACCAGGAAACCTGTCTTCCATGAGGCTTTGTGGCCAGTTTGGCTCACTTTTGTATCCCCAGCATCCAGAACTACTCCTAGCCCATAGCAGGTGTTCATTACATAGTTGCTGAATGAATCAAGGAATTGGTGAGGGGAGTAAATGATTGATGCAGACACCGTGGACATGAGCTAAAAAATTCAGATAGAAGAGTGAAAGTGGAGCATGAACATTCCCCCTCAGCTGCCCATTCTCCAGAAGTTACCACTGTTGACAGTTTATTTTTTATCCGTCCAGAATTTTTCTGTTCATTTTTCAGCGCATTCATGTCTTACACACACAATTCATCTCCTCTCCCTTTTTACAAACATAAATGGGGTCGGTTTCATTTTGCCAGTTAACATATCTGGATGGTCTCCATAGAGCAACATGTAGAGTGCTGTCTTACTCCTTTTAATGGCTGTATAATATTTTATATGTAGAATATAGCAAAAATAATTGTTTACAGTAGAATCCTGGCATAATACCTTGTTGTAAAGTAGATAGCAGTATTAGATCTTGTATAACAAAAGACAGTGCTTGTTAAACATCAGCTTTTTAAGTGTTTCCCAAAGCATTTTCTATACATATATTTATATACACATATATACACGCACACACACATATTGTTCCTAGTTTGTAAATGCCTCAGGATCAGGAAATGACCTTTAGTTCCACGTACTTTACATGATAGCAGATTCCCAATACCTGTAGATTAAGTTGAAGTTTTCCCTTGTTTTGATAACATCATTGGATCATTACATAATTCAAATTTCCCTGGATATTAGAACTGTTGACCAGTTGAAGAGATTGGGGAGAATATCATTTTCATACTTGGTTTAAATGATGATTGTTCTCCTGGAAGCCAAAAATCTATGTAATCTCCTGACTTTATTGGCCGAGGATATGGCAGGACAGCTAAAGCACAAGGTAGGGTGCCCAGCTGCAGCGTAATTCAGTATCAGTGAAGCTTCTTACTGCTTTGCGCATATCAGGGCTTCTTTTTTTTTTTCCTCCTCCTAAAATGACTAATGGGGCAAAGTTGGCAGTGGTGCAGTTAAGATACTGTAAATTAATGGTGCTGTGCTAATTTCAGCTGGCCTTTGAACCCGCACTCCAGTCCCCGGGTGCTTTCACGTTTGGGTGGGGCTCCCATTCCGTGCATCTTCATCTGAGAGTTCCTTCACCAAGGTGCAGTCTTGCCCTCTGCTGAGTACTGGGATGTTTTGTGAGGCTCCCTTGATTTGCAAGGTGAATTTGTTGGCATGTAGAGGAGCAGTCAGTCTGAAAATAATTGTTCTGCCCACCCAGTAGGCCAGCCCAGTGGCGTTCCTACCTTCCTGCGTTAAAGGCAGTCCCTGTCTCAAATGCCTCCTTGCCTTCCACCTCACCCTCTGGGATGGAAGAGCGCCTGCCTACAGTGCCTGCCTTCTTGCTGCCTTGATTGGGCCCTCTCCATGTGTTTAGCTTAGATGCTTTAGCTGTGTGCATATGTGCATGTCTGGTATTCAGTAGTGAACACTGGTCGTTGACAGCATTGGTGAGAAAACATTGACGTGGTTGGTGAAATTTGCTTTGCTGACTTAGGAAAAGTTCTCTTTGACATTAAGCTGCTGGTTTCCCATTTGTAAGTGGACTCTTTTTTTGACTCATGTTGTTTTAGAAGTGACCCTCAGTATCAAAATGATGTAATTATTTTATAATTATTCTAATATCCTTAAGTAGTTAATGTAGTGCTAAGCAAGACAATAAACCCTTAAATTTTGTAGGGAGTGAACTTAATTACTCTTATAAAGAAATAATTTCAGGATAAATTTTGAAAGGAGATTACATTATGTCATTATGGGAGGTCATAGGAAACCACCTTTTAGAGTTTTTGTTCTAAATTGTTCAAAGCTTCTTGAGCTTAGGGTACTATAGTGGCATTAAATTTGTGAGCTTTGGGGCATTAAATTTATTGTGTATGAGTAAACCTAAAAAATGTTTGATGTCTCCCTTTGTTAACAATTGGTTATATTTGTCTTGAAGATTTAAATATCAGAATACAACTTAGTTGTTAACAGTTGGCAGTCTTTGACGCGCCTTACAATTCTTTAACTTGAGTCATCAAAGTATGAGAAAAATATTGTCCTAAACCTAGTAATTCCAGACATGTTAGAGGTATCGATACCTGGAAAACAGTGAAAAACCCTAATAACTATTACATTTATTTACATTTCATACAGATGTACAATACTTTATTAAGATGTAAGTTCCCAGACAAACTAACAGAACAAATTTACATTGTTTCATTTCTTTGAGGTCTTGATTCTTACTTCTTTGTTCTGTTTTAGGTTCCTGAGGGTTAAGCGATGGGGAGACCCCTGGTCTTGCTTCCGCTTCTCCTCCTCCTCCTCCAGCATTTTGAAGATGGTGACGGAAGCCAAACATTTGCCCAGATGCCTCTCCAGTTTACACATTTCCAGTACAATGTCACGGTGCACGAGAACTCGGCAGCGAAAACCTATGTGGGGCATCCTGTGAAGATGGGTATTTACCTTACAAATCCATCATGGGAGTTACGGTACAAAATTGTCTCCGGAGACAACGAAAACCTTTTCAAAGCTGAAGAGTACATTCTTGGAGACTTTTGCTTTTTAAGAATAAGGACCAAAGGAGGAAATACAGCTATTCTGAATAGAGAAGTGAAAGACCATTACACCCTCATAGTCAAAGCGGTTGAAAAAAATACTAACGCTGAAGCCCGAGCAAAGGTCAGGGTACAAGTGCTGGATACAAATGACTTGAGACCTCTGTTCTCACCCACCTCTTACAGCGTTTCCTTGCCTGAAAACACAGCTATAAGGACCAGCATTGCAAGAGTCAGCGCCACAGATGCAGACATAGGAACCAATGGAGAGTTTTACTACAGTTTCAAAGACCGAACAGACATGTTTGCAATTCACCCAACCAGCGGTGTGGTAGTTTTAACTGGTAGACTCGATTATGCAGAGACCAGGCTTTATGAAATGGAGATTCTAGCTGTGGACCGTGGGATGAAACTCTACGGAAGCAGTGGTATCAGCAGCATGGCCAAGCTGACCGTCCACGTGGAGCAGGCCAACGGGTGTGCCCCTGTCATAACTGCAGTGACGCTGTCCCCGTCAGAGCTGGACAAGGACCCAACGTACGCCATCGTGACCGTGGAGGACTGTGATCAGGGTCCCAATGGGGAAATAGCTTCCTTAAGCATTGTGGCCGGCGACCTCCTTCAACAGTTTAGAACAGTGAGGTCCTCCCCGGGGAGCAAAGAATATAAAGTCAAAGCAGTGGGTGCCATCGATTGGGACAGTCATCCTTTTGGCTATAATCTGACACTGCAGGCTAAAGATAAAGGGACTCCTCCCCAGTTCTCTTCCGTAAAAGTCATTCGTGTGACTTCTCCGCAGTTCAAAGCCGGCCCGGTCAAGTTTGAAAAAGATGTTTATAGAGCGGAGATCAGTGAATTTGCTCCTTCCAATACACCTGTGGTCATGGTGAAAGTCACGCCTAGTTACTCTCATTTGAAGTATGTTTTTAAAAGTACACCTGGAAAAGCTAAATTCAGTTTAAATCACAACACTGGTCTCATTTCCATTTTAGAACCAATTAAAAGACAGCAGGCGTCCCATTTTGAACTCGAGGTAACAACAAGTGACAGAAGAGCCTCCACCAGGGTCTTGGTTAAAGTCTTAAGTGCGAATAGCAATCCCCCTGAATTTACCCAGACTGCTTACAAAGCCTCTTTTGATGAGAATGTGCCCATTGGGACGACGGTCTTGAGCGTGAGTGCGGTAGACCTGACGAGGGTGAGAACGGCTATGTGACCTACAGCATTGCCAACTTAAATCACGTGCCGTTTATCATTAACCATTTCACTGGTGCTGTGAGCACTTCAGAAGACTTGGACTATGAACTGATGCCTCGAGTTTATACTCTGAGGATCCGAGCATCAGACTGGGGCTTGCCGTACCGCCGGGAAGTTGAAGTCCTTGCCACGGTGACTCTGAATAACTTGAATGACAACACACCCTTGTTTGAGAAAATCAACTGTGAGGGGACGATTCCCAGGGATCTAGGTGTCGGGGAGCAGATAACCACCGTCTCCGCCATCGATGCCGACGAACTTCAGTTGGTCCAATATCAGATTGAAGCCGGAAATGAACTAGATCTGTTTAGCTTAAATCCCAACTCTGGGGTGTTGTCCCTGAAGCAGTCGCTCCTGGATGGCATAGGGACCAGGGTGTCCTTTCAGAGCCTGAGAATCACAGCTACAGATGGAGAAAATTTCGCCACCCCTTTATACATCAACCTAACCGTGGCTGCCAGGCGCAAGCCAGTGCACTTGCAGTGTGAAGAGACCGGTGTTGCCAAAATGCTGGCGGAGAAGCTCCTGCAGGCAAATAAGTTACACAGTCAGGGAGAGGTCGAAGATATTTTCTTCGATTCCCACTCTGTCAACGTGCATGCGCCTCAGTTCAGAAGTACCCTTCCAACTGGCATTGAAGTAAAAGAAAACCATCCAGTGGGTTCCAACGTAATTTTCATGAATGCTACTGACCTTGACACTGGCTTCAATGGAAAACTGGTCTATGCTATTTCTGGAGGAAATGAGGATAGTTGCTTCATTATTGACATGGAAACTGGAATGCTAAAAATTTTATCACCGCTTGACCGTGAAACAACAGACAAGTACACCCTGAACATTACAGTCTCTGACCTTGGTATACCACAGAAGGCCGCGTGGCGTCTCCTAGACATCAGAGTTCTGGATGCCAATGATAATCCCCCAGAGTTTTTGCAGGAGAGCTATTTTGTTGAAGTGAGCGAAGACAGGGAGCTGAATAGTGAAATCATCCAGGTTGAAGCCACAGATAAAGATTTAGGGCCCAATGGACATGTGACCTACTCTATTCTTACAGACACAGATAAATTTTCCATTGACAGCATGACGGGAGTTGTTAAAATCGTGTACCCTTTGGATCGGGAAGTACAGCATGTGCATTACTTAAAGATTGAGGCCAGAGATCAAGCCCGGGAAGAGCCCCAGTTGCTTTCCACTGTGCTTTTGAAGGTATCATTAGAGGATGTTAATGACAACCCACCTAGATTCATCCCCCCTAATTACCGTGTGAAAGTTCGAGAGGACCTTCCAGAAGGAACCATAATCATGTGGTTGGAGGCCTATGATCCTGACTTAGGCCAGTCTAGTCAAGTGAGATACAGTCTTCTGGACCATGGAGAAGGACACTTTGATGTGGATAAACTCAGCGGAGCAGTCAGAATTGTTCACCATTTGGACTTTGAGAAGAAGCAAGTGTATAATCTCACCATGAGGGCCAAAGACAAAGGGAAGCCAGTTTCTCTGTCTTCCACTTGCTATGTTGAAGTGGAGGTCATTGATGTGAACGAGAACTTACACCCACCAGTGTTTTCCAGCTTCGTGGAAAAGGGTGTTGTGAAAGAAGATGTCCCTATTGGCTCCTCCATATTGACAGTATCTGCTCATGATGAGGACACAGGACGAGATGGGGAGATCCGCTATTCGATTAGAGATGGTTCTGGTGTTGGTGTTTTCAAAATAGATGAAGAAACAGGTAAATAACGTTCTTACTGCTCTGGTTTTCCTAAAGGAAATTTCTGCCCGGTGCTAGCTGCTTTACCGTTGACCTCTGTCAGCGTACACACTGCATGCTTTTTGTCCTTTTATAGGTGTCTCTCTGTGTAGTAAGCATTGAGTTTGGAATTAAGGAACCTGAATGACGTGGCGTAAAATGAGTCAAACAAACAAACAAAAAAATGAAAGAAAACAAAACAAAAAGAAACCAGGAGAAAATTGTCCTCATCACCACTGATACTGATCTTTTAGTTTGTGTTCTGTATTATCAGAGGCATGGTTATGGTTTTGCTGTAACTTTGAGAAACCCTTCCAGACTCTTTGCAGACTTAAAACAGCCCCTCGCACTACCTAGCACACCTCTCAGAGATTACTGTACCCCCCCTAGGAGACAACGCAGTGCACAGAGCAGGCTCTGCTGAAACTTCCATGATGCGGGCTGCTATCCTTAAGAGGTCCTCCAGGTTTTTTTTGAGGATCAGAAGCAGAGCAGGGCTGTGTTGCATGGAGGGAACTTGGCTCTTTTCAGGGTGATCTTGACAAGTTAGTTATCTAACTGCGACGGACGTCTTCTCTGAGATGGGGACACTCAAAATGGCTGCAAGATGAATGGGTGATAAAGTAAAATAACGTGTGAAGTCTGCCCAGCATGTGTTAGAGAGTCTGTTTGCGTCTTAGAGATGGTAGGAATGCTTTGTTATGGGACTCTTCCACCTGGAGTAAGAGCCTAAAACCAGAATATCCAAGATAGCCAGTATAGGCTAGAGTGTGTATTGTTTCGTACTTTGAGGCAGATCTCTAATGTAGCTGCTTTTCACAAGACACTGGAGTTATGGGTCCGTCTCCCTGAGGGAGAGGGCATGCCATAGCAGAGTGCACAGATGGGGTGGCTTAAACCATAGACACTGGTGGTTGTCGCAGTTCGGCAGGCTAGAAGTCGGAGTTGGAGGTGTGGGGGCATGGTTTTCTTGGAGTCTTTCTCCTTGGCTTGTCTTCTCCCTCTGTCTTCCCTCTGTCTTCCCTGTGTGTGTCTGGGTCCTGATCTCCTATAGGACACCAGTCCCGTTGGATTAGGGACCACCTGATGACCTCATTTTATTTCTCTCTTTTAAGTTCTTTTCTCCAAATCACATTCTGAGGTACTGGGAATTGGGACTTGAATGCATGAATTTGGGGGGACACAATCAGCCCCGTACCACCTTCCAGGACAGGCTTTTAGCGCCTGTGTTTTCTGTCCTTAGCCCTAGCAAGAAGTACCAGGCATGTAGAAACTGCTTATTAAGTGTTAAACTGACATATGAGTAAATTAGTGATTATTTTGGCTTTGAACATCCTCTGAGAATGATAGTGGAAATAGAAGGAAACTGGGTAGTAATCACAGTGCTAGGTGAACTGCCCTAGATGGAGTTCAGTTTATTAATCTCCTTGATGTTTCCTTTGTGAACATATCCATTCTAAAAAAGATGTTTTTCTTAATACACTGAAAATTCAAGTTTATATTCAGTAATACCATAAGTTAATTCTATTCTTAACACCCACTCCACCAACCATGTGTACATCTAATATGTATAAAGTACAAGAAGCATGTAATTATCCTAGAAATCAGTTATTTTAGAGGCTATTATATTTTAATGTACTTTTGCTTATTAAAGGGATTCTTTTTCTAATGAGTCATATACCACTCACCTGTGTTAACTCTATCTATGGATTATATGCCACTCTTCGAAAATACCAGGTTTTTATTTATTTTTCATTTTTTACTTGTTCTTTTAGTTACTAGAGATTTACTTTTTCTTTTTTTTTTTTTTAACTTTAAATTTCAGTGTAATGTATAAAACACCACAATTTTTTTTTTTTTTACATTAAAGATTATAAATGGCAGTATAATCAGATTCCATGAGATTGTCAGCTGTATGTTGGGGCAATGATTAGCTTTCTATAAACCACTTTGCTTTTGTGTACAAATTAGTGTCCATGGCCTAAAAAATAAAACTGTATACTAGGCAAAGAATTTTATTAGCCTGTTTCAAACATTATTCCCAGCTTCTTCAGCATAATTAGCTGCAAAGAATGAATTGTGTCTAAGCAAAAACTGACAAGAGCTGCAGTGTCCATGGGGCTTGGACTTAAAAATACTGGGCTCTAGATTTTATCGGACCCCAGAACCACATTTTAAAAAGGAGTGCTCATACATGATAGCCACTGTCCGTAACTTCTTCAGGTTCTGTCTTCTTTAGAAGTTGACTCCTTTCACTTTGCTTTGTTCTTAACTGGCACACGATCTGGAATGTCCCTGTTACCCTGGTCTCCAGCAGTAAGTGGGGCTTTGCTATCTGCAGGTTGTGTGGGCAGAGTGGCTGCCCGTCTTCATGGACTGGTCAGACCATCTACACCTAGTTGCTTTGAGATGCTGGGTCGTGTTTCTGTCTTGGCTATGTATCAGCGTGGACACAGCGAGTGTTTTCTGCTGGGGAGGCCTGCCGCATCCCTGCTCCTCGATTTCTGAGCGCAGTCCCTCCTTTCATACTGGAAGTCGTGTTTCCCTCTAACTTCTTCAAGCAAAATGGAAGGTTTTTTTTTTTTTAATCGTCTGCTGTAGCTGTTCTGTGAACCACCTTCTTTTGACGAGCATGTCTTCTCCCACCGATGCGCAGCTTCTCCTGGTTCACCATCACGTCTCTCATCTTGTTGGAGCAGAGGTGGGACTGCGGGGGCAGGGTCGGGGGGATGACACAGGGACAGGGGAGTAGGGTTGGTGCTCAGTGTGGGTCTCCAGTGGCCCAGCTGAGATGAGGTGCTCACCCCTGGGGACAGAAGATGGCTACTAGAGCCAGATTTTTAAATAATAGTTTAACTGATGGCTGTTGGTTATGCTGTTTTACTCACCTAAAGAGAAATTTGTGTGTGTGTGTGTGTGTGTGTATGTGTGTGTATATATACATATATATATATATATTCATACTATCCAATATTAACTTGAATTTTCAGGTACATGCAAGAATATCCAAAATTTAAGAACTGCAGCTGAAACAATGACTATGTTTGTGAATTTCCCAAGGACCATTATTCCTACCTTTTTTTCCCCCCTTTTTCCCTTTTTGCTCTTGAAAGCCTAAAAGGAATTGGTATAAGTAAAAGTTGAGACAGAAAATAGAACCATAGTTTTACTTTACATTACCTGATGACTTAAATTATGTGAGCACTGCTTTTTGGGTTTTTTCTTTCAAGGGGAAAGAGTATTTTTACATTGCTTTTTATGTGTGTATGTATTATTTTTTAAAGAGATCAAGAGCACATATACGAACAGGGGCGAGGGAGAGAGAACCTCAGGTGGGCTCCATGCTCAGCACAGAGCCTGGTGTGGGGCTCCCCAAGCTGGAGTCAAGAGTTAGCCACTTAACCCACTGAGCTACCCCAGGCACCACTTTTGTTGTTTTTTAAAGACTCATTTAGAAATGAGTATTTTTTTTTGCCTATAAAATTTAATAAGAGATTGGGATATTCTTACAACCAGGAAAAAAGGGGAAACAACCAACCAAACAGGTCTGTGTTCTGAAATCTGTAGTAATTTTCAGAGCTGAATGGCAGTGTCAGAGCTTACTTAGGGGGGCTGAGGGGAGGAAGTGAGACTGGGCGGTGGGGCTGGTGAGTATGTACGAAACCGTGGAGTATCTCTATAAATACTGAGATTTGAAGGTGCGAAGTTGGAAATTCTTGGTCATCTGTTGTGTAGTCTTTGACTTTACAGAAAAAAGTACTTAATAACACAGTAGATTGTTTATCTTTTTCTGGAATTGAATCAAAATTATTGAGTAGTATTTACACATTGGCCTGTTACACATTGTAAGATGTGTTTTTGGCAATAGAATTATCAGCCCAAGTTATTTTAGAGATTCTTGGCAAGACAGTTGGTGTCGTGGTACAGAATTCTTTCAGGAAAAGTCAATATGTTTGGGGCAGTAGAAATAGTAAAATTAGGTATGTTCTTTTTGGGGGGTAAAATTAGGTATGTTCTTTTTTTTTTTGGGGGTTTTTGTCTAACAAATTCCTTGTGGAGAGGTACCCGTCAGATGAAGAAAAGTAGAAGTTCAGGAACACAGGCGGGGGTCCTGTGAAGTCAGCATGAGTTGACTAAATTTAGCATGAGTTGAAGATGGCCTGGCTCAGGTCAGCTTTAATAACACCTTTCTAGAACTTCAGAAGTTGTTCATTGCCTGTTTCTTTCATGCTGTTACTTTGTTTTCTAGTGTAACATGTTATACTGGGCTAATTGCCAAGGAAGGGCCTGTGCAGGACCATGAACTTGCCCACTTAACTGTTTGCTTTTTGCCTTTGACTTAACTTTAAACTATAGTGTTGGTTGAGTAATATAAGTAAGTTTTCTGGGTATTGGACCTATTTCAGCATTGTCAAATAGGTGTATCATTTGCATCCTTTTCATAGAACAGAGAATATAATTAGCAATCTGAATTTAGTTCTTACTATTTTTATGGTCCTGTTCTTTAAAAAAAAAAACTTAAATTTGAAACATCTCCTGAAAAGTAGTTTTTTAACTAGAAATTCTATGAACTATCTAAAATATGTAGGCAAATGTACAGTCCTGTTAGCTCTGCATTTTGTACATATTTTGCTAATTGGCTTTGCAAGGAGGTGAATGGAATCCCTGTGTGGGGTGATTGTCATTTGACTCCTCTGATAATCTCTCACTGTGTCACATGCTTTCCCTGGAGTGGCCTCTGGATGTTGGTGAACTGTCCTGACAAATCCGTGCCCACATGATGGCTCGTCTGTCTTGGGTTTTGAGGTTCGGTGAAAATGATTTTGGGAAATAGGTCATGTTAGAGAGCCAATCTCCAGGGCTCTTATTAAAATCACCCCCTCCCTTTGTCTCCTGAAAAATCTACAGGGCTGGTCATAAAGCAGATTTAACAAATGTTAGTGGAAGATCGCTGAAGCATGTGTAATTTCACATTTAGATTTTTATTTGTCTGACTTTTTGCTTCTCAGCATTCACCCCCATTTTCAGTTCACGTATGTGCCCAGTTGTTTTGTTGTCAGTTTTAGAGTTGAGCAGAACAGAATCTGGAGGATCCCTCTTGCAGATTTAGGGAATAAATTCAGCTTGGTGTTCCTGGCCGATAGGTACACATCAAGTTAACTATTACTTGAGCATCAGTAAAATGGTGCAGCTTCTTGTTAGCCTTTAACGTAAGGTAATGTCTAGAAACATGCTTGGCCAAAAGATTTCTTTTTTTTAATTGTTGGTAATTGGGGTCTAGTCCCCTGATGTATGTATTGTAATAAGTTGCCTTAAGTATGTTTTCATTGGTCTAGAGTACTTTGGTACAGTTTTTGGCTGTTAGTATAATGCATCCCAGTAAGAGGGTTGCCCTTTTCCACTTGTACTTCTCTACTTATTTAGGGAGACCATGTTTTTCATTAAGATAAGAGCAATTTTCTAAACTTACAAGTTTCTAAACTTACTAATGCCATGTTGCTCTTAGAATCCCAATTGTGGTTTCAGAATTGAAATTTACATTTCGGTGAAAAGACATGGGAAGAATTAATATGGAAGTACAGCTGTTGCAACAAGATATCACCATTCACGAAGTATGGGAGGGAAAATAGGCACAAGAGTCCATGGTTACATTCACACCATGAGGGTGTGTTAGCTACTGCTCGGTTCCTGGATTACCCATCTGGGGACTGGCTCTGGCTCTCCTTGGTTAGGGGACACAGAATGAACAGATTTGTATAGTGGGACCAGAAGGGAATTTCAATCCAGGCTAACTTATTTTTTTTTTTAAAGATTGATTTATTTATTTGACAGAAATCACAAATAGGCAGGGAGGCAGACAGAGAGAGAGAGGGAGGGAGAAGCAGGCCCCACGCTGAGCAGAGAGCCCGATGCAGGGGCCCGATCCCAGGACCCTGAGCATGACCTGAGCCCAAGGCAGAGGCTCGACCCACTGAGCCACCCAGGCACCCCTCAATCTAGGTTAACCTTATTGTTGACCTCAGTGAGAGGGCAGATGTTTCCGGGGCTTCTTTCTGATCTGGCAGAAGTCTGAATATTTTAATTATCTTAATTACTCCAGTTAAAACAAAACAAAACGCTTTCCCAACTTAAAGTAGAGTATCATGCATACAGCCAAGGACCTAGGCTTTTTTCTTAGAGCCTGCTGGCATAACAGGACATAGAATGCAAAGAATGTTATTAATGACCTCAAGTGTTGGGACCAAAAAGTCTGTAAGAGTGGCTAACAGCTGGGCAGCCCTGAGGAGTGTGGTGTGTGTGGAGGGACCTGTTCCCGCTGCTGGGGCTGTGTCTAGAGTGTCTGGCAGCAGGGACTGGAACAGGGACAGGGGGGAGGCCGCGTGACGGAGTCCGCAGATTTGTCGCCGGAGGGGCTTTGGTGTGGGCATCTCCTGTCTCCTATGCAGTGGCTCCTGTCTTGTTCTTTTTGTTCTCTTCCTCAGGAAGTTGAACAGAAAAGAAACTGACTTCTTAGCCACAGTGAGATTGAAAATCAGGGCTTGGCAGGAATTATGTGATGATAATGTGCTGTTGCTGGGTTTAGGAGTAATGGTCTGCGCGCACGCCCGTGTGTGTGTGTGTGTGTGTGTGTGTGTGTGCGCACGCGCGCGGCACGGAGGGCATGTCATTTCTGTCAGGATTAGGTTCCTCCTCTGAAGCTGGAGGATGTTAAGGTGAAAATAGAATCTAATTAGGAATCCTAAAGAAGTTCATTTTGTTTTGAGAGAAAACAGGATCTGCTTCTCTTTAGTTACTTGTTTGATACTGAGCAAGTTGGTGCTTGAGGTCCTGACTGAGTACTGGTTGGGGGAGGAGTTGTGTTGTAAATCTCTCTGGGCTGAGATACAGGTGGTATTCTGCAGAATGTGGGGGGAGCTCTGCATTGCCTTTATATAATCCTAAAGGATGTGTAAGGGCCAGATCCAGGATGGAGTAGAAACAACTGAAAATATGCTCTGTGCTTTCGGTGATGATGATGATGGTAAGGATGAAGGGCGTCCTAGAATAAACCACAGACACTGTCACCACTGGCGGCTGTTCCAAGCACTCTGTGTGTTTCCATTAATTTAGTTGTCACAACTACCAGATAGATAGCTATCCCCATGTTACTGGTGAGGGGACATTCACAGAGAAGTGAAGTCACTTGCTTAGGACCACGTGGGTACTAAGTGGCAGAACCAGCTGGCCTGCCAACACACTGCACTTCACTGCCTCTCACCCTTTACAGAGTGATCTGGAGATGCCCTCAGGGAGCCCATTTGAAAACCACTAGTTGAAGATTTATTTATGAGAGCACAGTGGGAGGGGCATAGGGAGAGGCAGGGAGCCTGATGTGGGGCTGGATCCCAGGACGCTGAGATCATGACCTGAGCTGAAGGCAGACATTTAATGGTGAACCACCCAATTGCCCCCAAAAACTAGTGGGCTGAACTGGGTTGAGAGGAGCTGGCTGGGGAGACCTGAATCCTAGATTTGAGACTGGTCTTGAAGGAGTATTGACTTTAACAGTCTTCTTCCATCCTTTCTTCTCAAGCTGTTTGTATTGGTCTTTAGCATTGAAGTGAACAGGATTTTAGAAATATGTAGGGTGGCATTTAAGCAATTTAAGATTATTCCAGTGAAGTGGTTAGTAGTGGGGGACTCGTGCTGAGTACAGACAGTGAGTTTTCCTTAGTGAAGACGGATCTGGTTTTTAATTGTGAAGGTCCAGTCATCTCATAAATACAAATGCTGCTGGTGTGAACTGTACAGGATGTTAATTGGAGCTTTTTCTCATTGAAACAATGTTTTAGATGGTTGTTAGGGTCCTGGCTAACCTTTAAAATTAATTTTAACCCACGGAATGAATAGCTGACGTTAACTTAACAGCCCCCCACTTCTCCACTGAGTCACGGTCCTGGTAGTCCTTGTTCTCTGGCCTTGTCCTCAATGCAGGTCTTGGCTTCAGCATCTGTCCTCCGTGGCCATCTGGTTTGTGCCAGTGAACTTGTTCTCCTTCTAAGCCCTCTTGGCAAGGGACCATTTTTATGTTCTAAGACTTGCTGAAGACTTGAGTGCTCATAACTTGTTGAGTGGCCTCTGTGTATAGACATCTAATGCTCGGCTAATATATGGCCTGTGTATTTTTGTTTTTGTGTTTTTCCTCCTATTGCCTACCTTGCCCAATTATGAAAATTGAGTGGGTCTTGAAACATTTTAGTGTTTTGTCCCTTGTTGGATTTTGGTTTTTAACCATTGAGTTCCTGTTGTTTTGATTTTGTGGGTTTTTTTTTTTTTTAAGATTTTAAAAAATTTTTTGTCAGAGAGAGAGCATAAGCAGGCAGAGTGGCAGGCAGAGGCAGAGAGAGAAGCAGGCTCCCTGCTGGATAGGGAGCCCGATGTGGGAGCCCAATGCAGGACTTGATCCCAGGTACCTGGGATCATGACCTGAGCCGAAGGCAGCAGCTTAACCGACCCAGCCACCCAGGCGTCCCAGTTTGTGGGTTATTTTCATTCATAAGCCTGGATTTGTCAAGATTTTATTATCTGTTTGCTTGTATGTTGTATACTGTTGCAAACAACATACAAGTGTATTTGCATCAACAGTGTGTTTGCAGTTACCTTCATGGCACTTTTTAAAAAAAGTCAAGCAATGTTGGTTATAAATAGTGTATCCTGCCCAAGACAGCATGCCATGAAGCACAGTCTTTCATATCTTTGTTCCCGGGAATAAATGGGCTTGGAAAGCTTCCTCTTCACAGGCACATGCCTGTACTTGCTGAATTGGCAGGTCCCCGGTGTAACGGCAGTGACAGGAGGTCCAGGGAACTCTTCACACGTGCGCTTGCTGGGGCAGCCTGCCCAGTGAAGCTGCCTTGCGGGTGACACGGTGGCCACTCCGGAAAAACTGAGGAGGGTGTGGAACCCGCTGCATGGCGGGTCCTCTGCTTGGCTGAGTGAGCCGACCTGTCCGAAGAGATTCGTCAGGATTGTCATCTTTTTAGTTTCAGCCTCAATGATTTTTTTTTCTTTTTTTGAAAAAAGTTACCTAGCAGCTTCTGTAGTTTCTTAAGAATTATTTCTCATTTGTGATTATTTAACCATATTATCTTTGATTGCTGATGAACTTTTTCTTTTTTTAAAGATTTTATTTGAGAGAGAGAGAGCTTGAGAGGGGAGAGGGTCAGTGGGAGAAGCAGACGCCTCCCTGAGCAGGGGGCCTGATGTGGTACTCGATCCTGGGACTCCAGGACCATGACCTGAGCCAAAGGCAGTGGCTTACCTGACTGAGCCACCCAGGTGCCTGAGCTTTTTCTGTCATCATCTGTATATAATGAGAGGTCCCATTAATTGGATGCTTGTTGTGAGCCAGCACTGTTTTCAAGTTCTTTTACTAAGTTATCTCCCTAGATCATCCCAATAATTTGTGAGTAAAATTAGATGGTAATATGCTGTGTTCATGTAGGGCCTGTATGAAATTCTAAAGATACGATGAGTGATGGGGATGATGGTACGTACTGACCTCGTGCCATTGAATTTTGCAGAGTGTGTGTCTGTGTGTGTGTGTGTGTGTGTGTGTGGTGGTATAATAAAGATTGATGTGGTTTGAAGTGGGCTTTGAGGGTGTTGTGGTAATACAGACCTAATTTTTGAAACAGAGGCCTTCTGTCTCTCATCAGATCTTTCTTAAAACCATTTGGTGTCTCCCTTACATAAAGCCCAAAGTTTTTAGTGCAGGCTGACATGCCTCCCCCTGCCACTAGTCCGTGTTCTCTCCTTGGCTCCCGTACGCCTCCTGTACTTCAGCCAGATGGAGCCAGGCCCTCCCCGCCCTGCTCCGCCCCATTGTGTCCTGTCTCCCTGCCTTTGGGTGACACGTTGACCCCTAGATGGGCTCTTACTAACCCTGACTGCATAATAAATCTCTCCTGACAAGCCTTCGCTCATTTTCTTCTTTTTTTGTATGTCTTTTTTTTTTAAAATATATATTACTATAAGTATCACTCTCGTTTGAATATGTATTTGTCCTTTTTCCTCTAAATTGTGAGCTTCTTGTGTGTGTGGATGCTAAATCTTGAACCACTGGACTCAGAAAAGAGGCACCCAGTACACCTCGGCTAGGTCGGCCTCGGCCTCTCGAGCCATTGTTGCCTCTCTTGGAACAGGTAGTCTGCTTTGTTCCAGGAGCACTTTCTGTATGTTCTTCTGTCACATGTCAGGGTGTTATTTATCTCTTTCTTGTCTGTCTCCCAGAACTCAAGGACAGAGTCGTCTTGTCTCCTCTTCTAGCCTCTCCTAAGCACAGTGGCCCACAGGGCCAAGTGTAGCCCTTGTTTGCACAACAAAACCAACCGATTGTACCCTATGAATGATGGTGCTTATAAGGTTGAGGGAAACCTTTCCTTTACCTCCTGTCCGTTTCTAGACTTCCAGGCACTGGTTCTTAATAGTTTTGACATCCTAAAAACCTCTGAAAATCTGTGGAAAACTATACATTCTGTCTTCAGAGACTGCAATTAGGTTGTCGTAGCGGGAGGCTCGTGAAGAGCTGAATCTTTATGTCCCGGGATTTCTGGTTTTATATCTCTGTTCTGGGAGTTCCAGGGCTGCCAGTCCTCACGAGTTCTCTTGAAGGAGAATCAGATAGCAGTGAGAATGGTGGTGGTGGTGCTGGTGGTCATGCTGGTGCTGGTGGTGGTGCTGCTGGTGGTGATGGTAATGGTAATGACGACAGTGACTGTCTTAGTGACATGCATTTGAAAAAGGCTCAACAGCCTGCACCTGTTTGTATACACTTCATGGCTTCTAGTCTAACATGTAGGTGTCATTGCTATTTTATAAATAAGGTAGATCCACTGTACAGTAGATGAGTAGCAGCCACTTTCTTGTGTACTTGTGTGTGTGCTTGATTTGATTCAGAGCACTCTGTCACCTTCAAATGATGCTGTGGCCTGTAGTTCTTTACAAACCTGTGTCATCAGTCTGGTCTCCTGTGTAAGTGACAAGACAATTATAGTAAAATAATTGCAGTACACACAATACACAATATATCTTTTTTTTTTTTTTAAACAATACATCTATTTTTAAGTGAAGCAGCCCTCTAGGCCAGGATCTGATCTCTTGTGTTGGCAGTTTACCATGGAAACCCTCTGCTGCTCCGCTAGCATGCTTTTATTTATTAAGGTAGAATAATCTGTCAGACTTCTAATCATAACGTTAACTTTCTTCACAGACTGGATTTTATTTAAATGGACTTAAAAAATCAGAGCATTTGGGAATTAATAAACCATTTTAGTTTTGTGTCAAGAGTCCCTTATTCTGTACAAAAGAAAAAAATGGAAAATAATGCCTATTGTTAACAGTTGCTCTTCTCATAATTAAAAGGTTTTCTCCTATTGTAAAAGGAGCAGTGAACAACTCTACAGTGACAGTTGGAATAGATGTATATGTGGCAAAATGTTCTGATCTGCGAATTATACTCCTATCCCTTCAAGTCAGTATGTTTTTTGACCCATGGAGATGAGTCTTTGTAAACAGTTATTCTGGAATCTTTCAGGAAGTTTTCTTTTTTGTAAGTTGAAGACATTTGGTTAGTTGAAAGCAAGAACAGCTCTTTGGAAAAGGACTTTAAAGTTGAGTCAACTTTAAAGTGTTTTAAAGCAGTCCCACTGTAAATTCTTAGTTAAAAGTTCCTCTGAAATTCATTTGCTTTTAATTCTTAATATTTTTATTTGCACCTTTACTCTTAAAGCTGCTTGACATCAGGCAGTCCCGTACATCTTTGTCTTCTGACAGTGCTAGGCACAAAGCTGGTATTTAGTAAATACTTACTCAGTGATGTTCATCTTTTGATAAACCCAGGAAAAGTTTGTCACATAGTGTTGTTCTTTTGATCTTTTGCTCAGCTGAAGGTGTTTACATTTTTAATGGAAAAAAGATGAATTTGCTGTGTAATACTGAGTTTATTGGGTGAAGCGTCAGAATAGAACTCAGTTTCTTTTAAAGGCTTGATCTCAATACTTTTTTTTTCTTTTTCAGAAGTATCTTTTCTAGATAGTGTGTGAGCCTCATGTAGAAGATGAAAGCTGATTGATTAGGAAAGCATGAACATGAATAATACCCATGTTTGGTTTTAATTAGCTCAGTGCTGTTGATTCTTAAAATAAGTCAAACTAAGGATCATCACATCTACAGAATATAAAGTTTTATAAATTAAGGCTCATAATTTTTTCAGTGGTGTTTTACATGTAGTGTATGTCAAGAATGATTTTAGCATATTAAAAATCTGTTTTGGTCATTATCTTTCATAATCTAAGCCTTATGAGCATAGGCAGGGACTTTGTTTTGTTTTGCTCTAGATTGCTGGTGCCTGGAACTGTTCCTGGCGCATGCGTGGGAGGCCCCCAGCTAGAACTTGACGGATGGGTCCAATTTGAACGTGAGTTCGATTATTCCAGAATATTAAGAGGAAACCCATAAGTAACTATTACTGGGAAAGACGTTTTAAATTTGTTCTCTACTCCCAATTAGAATTTCCTTTCTGTATCCAGTGGAAGTGTCGTACGTGCCTGAGGACTGCCTATTCCTTCAATGCAGTAAAACGGCTCTTCCCTTTCAAATGCCCTCTCGTTCTGTACCTCTGAAGTAGCTAAAAAAAAGAAGAAAATTACAACAACATCCATAACACTTCAGTAGCAGTGCAGTTTCCTTTTGTTTATATTTCATTCTGTGAGGAAACAACTTAATATGTCAGATTGAGTACCAAAGCCTAGAGTTAGAAATCTTAAAATCTGTGACTTTTCAGGTGCATAATAGTGGGTGAGGCCTTACTGTTTTCTTGGACTGTGGAGTGGGCTATTGCCTCTAGCATCCCCTGGAATGGAAAATACTACTTCCTTTTTTTTTTTTTTTAAGATTTTATTTATCCTCTTACTTGAGAGAGAGAGAGCAGTGCACAGGTGTGCTTGCGAGAGCTGGAGGGGAGTTTATTGTCATCTGCATAAGGTGATTCAGCAGTAAGAGAAGCAGACTCCTGGCTGAGCAGAGAGCCTGATGTGGGACTCAGTCCCAGAACCCTGGGATCATGACCTGAGCCAAAGGCAGCTGCCCAACCGCCCGAGTAACCCAGTTGCCCCTACTTCTAAGTATAGTAGATGAATATCCATTTACATTATACATTATATGGCAAAATTTTCGACTTTTGAAAGACTCTCAGTAGGATTTATTTTTGTTATTATCACTATTGGTGAATTTCTTAAAGCTTCAAAGAAGTAATTACCTCTAGAGATTCACAGAGTCTTTGAAACTGTCCATTTCCTGGATTAAATTGAGTGGTATAAATGTAACCTTTTAAAAAGCTATTTGTGTTTATTTTAAGTCTTTGGTTGTTTCTGCTGATGGGGTGCTATTTACAGATAAGCAGACCCTTCTTTTAAAGCCTAGTTGAATTAAGGGAAATCCAGTGATGAGGCTGTTTGAAGGAGAATAAAGTATGTGAAAACTAAGAATATTTTTCTCACATAAAGGAATGCATCTGAATAGCAAATTTTTTTAAAAACTCTTGCTTGGCCTTGGTCTGCCTTTGTTACCCTGGCCTCTAATTCCTTGAACCTTTCATCCATGTGAATAGACAGCAGTGGCTTCTTAGGTTAATTCTGTTTTTCTAATTTATAAAGAATTCTTTGGATGACTAAAGGAAGTTCTGAAAGCCTTTGTGGAAGTTCTCTCTGCATATTTGGGTAGAGATCTGTTTGAGGAGGCACATTGGACATCTGAGAACAGGTGAGTTTTACACAAATGGTTCTGGGTTCTAGATTAGATGAGGGAGATTAGAAAATGTGGTGGGTCAAGTGCAAAGATGTTCAAAGCTCAGTTGTAACTTTTATTACATATGGGCTGATAATAAGCACTGTGGAGGACATTATAGAGAATTGTATTATTTTGGGAAATAAACTGCCCTAAAATGTAGCAGCTTTAAACAGCCACCATTTATTTGGGTTACAGTTCATTTGGTTGGCAATTTGGGCTGGACCCACACCGGCTTTGTCCTCTGCTAGTTTCAGGCTGGATTTGTTCCCATAAGGTCCCTTGCTGATAAGCTTGGTGGCTTGGCTCTGGGAGTTGGCTGGATGTTGGCTGCAGGCAGGGGCTCCTGGGGCCTGTGTCTGTCATTGTTCAGCTGCCTAGCCTGGATGTCAGTTTTCCAAGAGCTAGATGAGAGAAGTAGCTAGATCTCATGGCCTAGGTTCAGAACTCCTACATATTCCTTTCCCCCATCCTGTTGTCCACATAAGGTGATTCAGCAGGTAAGAAAATAGGCTGCCCGTCTTGATGGGAGGAGTTGCAAAGTTTGGGATTCATTTTTTAGTCTACTGTAGAGATACTTTATCAGATTTTATTTTCCCCCTTTGATGAGGACATTCCTTTTGGATAGAAAATGTGCACAAGAATTTAAAGGCTTTTGAAAATTGGGAAAATATCTGTGGTGTCTTAAAAAATTTATACCTTACTCAGCTATATATTTCAGATTCTTAATGCTGTTAAAAACATTTACTAGTATTAAAGTACTTTTTCAAGTTATTTTTAATACGTTTCTACTTAAGCTAGATCTTTAAGAGATACCAGGAGGATTGCATGTGGTCTGAAGATACCTAGATACTATCCCTCTCTTCCCTCTCTCTCTTCAGTTTCGATCACAAAGAGTTCTTAAGTTTCTTGCCTCCTGGGAGGATCCCAGTTCTTGACCCTCATTTTAATGCGGAAGGAAGAGGTGGGTTGAGGAGTATGAGGCAGCAGGGAGTTCTCCACCGTGGCTTTCTGCTTCTGTATCTTGTTTTTGCTCATTAGTACCACCTTTCTTGCTAATTAATTTGTCACAAATTCTTTCACTCATTTATTGCTTTTTCTTAGAGGAGGAAAGATGTGGGGGAAATGGCATGAGAAGGAGGTGGAAGATTTGGGGAACGTGAAGGTGAAGATAGAAACGGGAATAGAGGGGAGGACACGTGTTGCTTTGGTATCTTGGGGCTTCGTATACATCCCTGTTCTCTCTGCTGAGTTTCAGCTTCAGTGGCAATGTATTAAAAATAAAGATGTATTTTGTAGTGCTGCTTACTGTTATGTTAAATTTGGCTTATATGAGATTTGTTAGGGGACATATTTGCAACAGAATAAATAGGAAATTAGGCTCCATGATGAGTTGAAATAGAAATCACGATTTGAAGCAGAAATTCCTAGTTATACTGCTGCACTAAATATTCTAATGTTTCTGTCTGGGAATTTTGAAAGAGTTAATGTCTTTGAACACATTGATCTGTATATGGAAAAGGAAGCTTGTATTTTTTACAGGGTTCATTTAGAGAAGATGTGAGGAAACCCCAGTTAGTATTTTTTTTTTTTAACCTCAAAGACATTAGAAAAACAAGCAAGTAAAAATCATTGTTAGAGATGAGAAAAACAACAAGCGACCTCAGTAAAAGCGTGTTTGCCGTTGTTTACTGCCTAAGAGAGTTCAGTGATCATTATTCAAACGGTCAAGTTTCTAATAAACTCTCTCATGGCGGGTTGCCTGGGTGGCTCAGTCAGTTAAGTGACCAGCTCTTGGTTTCTGCTCAGGTCATGATGTCAGGATCCTGCTTGAGCTCTGCCCTGGGCTTAGGAGTCTGTGTAAAGATTCTCTCCCTCCCTGCCGTGTGCACATGCTCTCTCAGATAAATCTTAAAAAAGTAAAATTCTTTCATGGAATGAAATAGAGATTCTATAACAGAAATGTAGGTTTCATGAGAAACCTAATCTAGAGGTGCTGACCTAAAATTTGATACTTTAATAAATAGTGAATCTTGAATATGGTCTACAGAAGACCAGTGATCTTAGAGAGTGACAGTCATAAATTCTGTTTTGGAATTAGAGATGATCCTGAATTATAGGTACCTAAACCGTACAACCTGTATACATGAAAAGAAACACAACAAAACACTTCCTGTTCCAGAATGTACCATAAAACCGTTTATTGGAAGTATTCCATTGTTTAGATTCTGTTAGTTAGATACGAGTATCCATGTGAAAACGTGAGCTGATTTTCAGTTTATATTAGCACAATTGTATAAATTCTGCCAGTGTTTACTTTTGCTTTTTATTTTTCAAATCTCCAAAGGAGTTGTGCTAACACGTTAAAGCAGCACTGCTCAGTAATACCGTCCACATATGTAATTTTAAATATTGTAGTCACCACACTAAAGAGGAAAACAGATGAAGTTAATTTTATTAATAAATTTTATTTAATCCTGCAGACGGAAGAGGGTCATTTCAATCTGAAATCAACATAGAAAAGTACTAATGAAATCTTTTACATTCTTGTATTCACGTGACATCTTTAAATCAGTGTGTATCTTGCATTTAGGAACACCTCTCAATTTGGACTACCCTCATTTCCAGTGTCCATTACCACAGCAGAGGTTTAGAGATCTGTGTAGAATTCAGCCACTTTAAAGAATATTTGTGGATGTAAAGCGAGGTGCAGTCACCTGGGTGAGGTGGTGGCCCTCGTGGTCTGTCCCTTCTGGCAAGACTGGCTGGCGTGCCCTTGCAGGATGGGGAGGTGGAAAGGGTTAAGTGATTTTGCATGTTGAGTTCAGTGCTGGTGGGAGGCAGATACCCTCTTCTAATGGCATTCACTGAGGATGCTAGAAACCATTATGCTGGTGTTACAGAAAATTTCTTTGTCAAAGATGCTGATGGCCTAGATCCTGGCATGGCTTTTAAAATATTACAGTAAAGCAATTCTTGTGATGTTAAACTAGTGTCAGAGGCAGATGGAAACTCATTTTGTAATCACTTGACTCGGGCTTTCTCTTGCTTTGTGTTAATGGATGTCTTAAAACAACCTAACAGTTAATTTCAAATTAGAATTTTGTTTTCAATTAAAAATTGTCCAGTGATAGCTTTTATAAAATTCTGAGTGAATCAAGTGCCTTTTTTGTTTTCCAGGATATACATCTGTTATTTAATTTGCCTATTATACTGCTTTTTTTGCAGGCATATTTGGGATTGGTAGAAAATCTAATTTGATTTGACCTATGAGATATAAATCTTTCTTTGAAAGTATGATGTCTCAAGACAGATTTGCAGTTATGTTCCAAAAGAATTGATTAGATGCTGTCTGCCATTTCCAAGTGAAAGCAGCCTTCAGTCATTAACAAATAAGTTCTTGTGGGTTTACAGAATTATTAACCTCGTATAAGTAATTCAAAGCCCTTATTTTTTATACTTCTCTTTGGAAATATGGCCAGTCAAGAGACGTCCCTCTTACGTAAACTTCTCTTTGTGTTGTTTTGATGTTGTCCTTTTCTGAGTTAAAAAGTCATATTTTTAGATTTTGGAATTTTCTGTGTAAATTTTGGGACGTGAACACCGAGATGACTTTTGCAGTGGTATTTATTCTAGTCATGACCATTTTTATTGGCATTTTAATGGACACAGACTGTTAAAATCTACTATGTCCTTGCACTCCTGCCCTTGGAGATCACAGATCTACCTGTTTCCATTTGGGCTTCCACGGTTTCACATCAAAAGTTGTGAATGAAGCTTAAGTAAATATGTTTATTTTGTGCTGCTGGCCAGAAATCTGCTGAAACGCCTGGAGGTTTTTTCTTTTTATTCTTTCTTTCTTCCTTTTTTCTTCCCCCTTAAACCCCTGTCGGGTGAACCATCACTGTGACAGGTAAATAGCATTCCTCGGTAAAGCCTGAACTCTTTCCCCATCCCTGTTCCTTTCTTCAGAACTGTTGAATGTAGGGATTGTCTTGCTGGGGACCTCATTGATTAGGTCACAGCCTGGTCTGCAGAAAACAGAGATGCCCTGGGGCCACCTCACTGCGGGGAGGATTTGCTAAAGCCCGTGTGAAAGGGCCCAGTGGGGGTCGCAACTATTACCTTGTGAACAGGAATCTGTTCGGGCAGCAGAGCACGTATTAAGGACCTATTAACTTCCTCAGGCTTCTCCTGGAATTGAAAAGCACTTGGGAGCGAAGGAATAATAAAAGGAAATTGTTGCCAAAGCCACTGACAGCTTGCCCTGCCCTGTCTCTGCGGGTGCATCCCTTCCGCAGCAGCTTTATTTTATTGCTGGGGAGTCTGTTAGCTTTAGAAGTCCCATTAAAGGTCATGGAAGGGGAGTTTGAAAATGATTATATAATGTTGACTTTTTTTCTTTGAAGAGTTGATTTTCTGTTCAGGCATTTGGGCAAAATGGGCAGAGACCTAACCCACATTCTAAAATGAGCTTTAGGGGCTCCTGGGTGGCTCAGTGGGTTAAGCCTCTGCCTTCTGCTCAGGTCAGGATCCCAGGGTCCTGGGATCAAGCTCCGCATCGGACTCTCTGCTCAGCAGGGAGCCTGCTTCCCTTCCTCTCTCTCTCTCTCTCTCTGCCTGCCTCTCTGCCTATTTGTGATCTCAGTCAAATTAAAAAGATATTTTTTTAATGAGCTTTATTTTCCAATAAAACAATATATCACCACTGTAGAAGTCTGGGAAAATGTAGACTATTATAAAGAAGGAAGAAACTTCTTAAAATTGTACTGTCCAGAGCACCCTAGAAGTTTTGTTAAATTGTGTGTACTGTACACACACACACACACACACACACACACACACACACACCTCTACAGCTCCAGATACTAGATTAAAAAATAAAAAGTAAATACATGGTGGACATATAATGTTGACATCCTTTTAACATATCCACAGCTTTTTAGGATTCTTAAGTATTCTTACGGAACGTGATTCTTGATTATATGGAATGTCATCAGAGAGAGAAAAACTTTATTATCTAGAATAACAGCCAATTTAGAACATTTAAATTGTTTCCTTGTTGGTGTGTTTCTGTTTTTGCCTTCACATAAATTTCAGGAAGCAGAATTACCAGGTCAGAGAAAATAAAAATTTAAAAAGCTTTCTGATACAAGACAAAATTGCTGCATTTTTATCCAGAAACAAAAGTCTCATTAGCAGTTTGAGAATATTCATCTCTCTGCATTCTTGCTGACACTAACTGTTTAGATTTAAAAATAAGAAACCAGAAAGGGGCCAGTATTTTTGGTGAAAAAACTTGCTTCATTCAGGGAACTGTCATAATTGAAATGGTGGTTGTTAGTTATGTGTCTGGTTATGTGTTTGAAAATTCTTATTTTTTTATAAACCAGCTTTTGGGGTGCCTGGGTGGCTCAGTGGGTTAAAGCCTCTGCCTTTGGCTCAGGTCATGATCCCAGGGTCCTGGGATCGAGCCCCACATCGGGCTCTCTGCTCAGCAGGGAGCCTGCTTCCCCCCCCCCCTCTGCCTGCCTCTCTGCCTACTTGTGATCTGTCAAATAAATAAATAAAATCTTAAAAAAAAACAACAACCAGCTTTTTGAGACCATATTCTGATTTCCTAGCTTTTTTTTGGGGGGGGGGCTCCCCGGTGATGTCATAGGGCTTATTTCTTTAACTTGTCTTAAAAAAAAAAAAAAAAAGGTGTCTCATGTGTGCCAGAGAAAGGTCCTTTGGGGAGGACCTCTAAAAATGGAGGCTTTTTATTTCACTTGGTTAGCTACTATTCATAAAAGCCTCTGTTTAGTATGAATTTCTAATTTGAGCTGCTGTGAGGGTTTCCAAATAATAAATGGGATTAAAAATGAGGTAAAGAGGTACACACGTCCAGTTATAAAATTAGTCATGGAGATGAAAAGTGCAGCATAAGGAATATAGTCAAGTGATATTGTCACAATGTTGAATGGTGACAGTGACTGCACTTAGTCTGGTAAGCATAGAAATTGTCAAGTCACTGTTGTACATGTGAAACTAAAATACAATGCACATGTCAACTAGAGTAAAGTAATTTAAAAAAAGTAATTTTTACTGTTACAACCAAGAATACAGTTTCTTATCTTTTTCTTCCCTAAGTGGTCCTTGTGAATTGATATGACCCAAGTCCATAGCTAATATATGTACTCCGCAGTACAGTGATTGAATTGAAACAAATTATCTTATTCATGGGATGATTTCAGAACAAATCATCAAAGATCTTTTATCGGGCAATAAGCAATTCTTTTTTTTTTTAAAGCAAGTTTCTTGTTTACATTTATTTTTTTTTTAAAGATTTTATTTATTTATTTGAAAGACAGAGATCACAAGTAGGCAGAGAGACAGGCAGAGGGAGAGGAAGGGAAGCAGGCTCCCTGCTGAGCAGAGAGCCCGATGCGGGACTCGATCCCAGGACCCTGGGATCATGACCTGAGCCGAAGGCAGAGGCCTTAACCCACTGAGCCACCCAGGCGCCCCGGGCAATAAGCAATTCTTGACAGCTATTAAGGAAGGACCCAGGAAAGAGTATGAAGCAGGTAAAACACACAGGTTTCTATTCAAAACGTAATTGGGCAAATAACAGCTAAAAAAAAAAAAAAGAACTTTTGATGATTTAGGCAATGAATCTCAGTTAAATATTAAAATTATAGGCCCAGATATTATGAGGTTAATACATTGATTTCAGTATACTAAGGTAATTTTATTGAGCCCTTGGGAAAAAAGAATCTTCATTGAGAAATCCACTAATATTTTATTTTTGTTTGCTTCATATTGCATACTTAAAATTGCAGTAACTTACAAAAACTGACATTTTAGAGTCCAATTCACTGGTAAAATGATGAAGATGGGAGGAGGTGTGGAGACAAAAAAAATCTCTATCTACATGGTTTCTTCCAAATTTGGGTGGGGAAGAAAATTCACAAATAATTATGGTACACAAACTTTCTGTCTTACTTGCCTTGGGGGACTCATTCTAAAGGCAGCCGTACTGAATGGATGCATCTTTAATCATCTGGAAGTAAGAAATCCATTATTTTTCTAAACCAGACAGTGGTTGTCTGTTTTAATGGAACAGTTGGTTGATTACAGCTCTTTAGGGCTTTTTTTCCCCAGTGCTTCCAGTGCTTACTTCCTGTACATATTTGAATTCAAGCTTTAGGGATTGTTAAAAGTGAGTCAGAGAGTCAAAGAATTTAGAGTAGGGATTTGATTAATTTTGTTTTTTTGTGACATTACAGTTAGACTGTTTAACTAAGGGAAGTAGATTTCCTTATAGCAGCAGATTCCTCCAGCCTGGTTGCTTAGAAATGGACCCCCTGTCTACAAATACATATGGTGAACTTGGATGTGTTGATGGTGCAGCCTACCTACCAGACAGAACAGGGTCTGCCTTTGTGTTCTTTTTTTAGGAGAGAGTACCATGCTTCTTACCTAAGTTGGAGGGAGTAAAGTAGTTTCTTTGCAGAAGTTAACAAAGTTTTCCCTGTTTTTTAAAGTAACCAAAATGTAGGTTGGCTTTATGGAAATCAGAGATCTGTGTTAAATTACAGAATCCCCATATAGAAAGCATTATTCAGGTTGGAAATGACTGGCTAAATCCTTCAGAAAGTTAAAAAGAACCTCTGAGATGTATTCAAAGGCAAAGTTAACTGAAGTTAAAAACATTTTTTTTTTTTTAATGTATAGACCTTACTTGAGGAATAACTAGATGCTCTGAAACAAGCAACCCCAGACCTCTGTTTGTTGGTTGTCAATCTGTGATTTAAAGAACATCTCAGTGAAGAGTTTTCAATTGAAGTAAAAATTCTAGGTCTTCATATAATTTATGTTCTAACTAAAACCTAGGGAAGTTTGGCTTTCCTATTAGTTTTCTCATCGTCGTGGTCATTTAACGCTCTCTGATTGCCATCCCACGCGCCATCAGCTATTTGAAATTTTATTTAAGGACAGACAGAAATGCTTCATTACAGCTTATTCATTCATGAAATGTAAGGCTTGTTTCTTGCTGTCCCTGTGAAAAGTGCTTCATGTGAATGCCCCGTGCCTTTTTGGAATGCTTTGTTTTTCATCTAAGGCTGATGCCCTTGGAATGCCCTTCGAGGACTGAAAGAAAGGTGAGGTGAATCACAGGCCACATGAGAAGGGTGTATGCTGCTTTGGTTACTTCTCAGTCATTTTGGTTTCGAGACTTTGGCTGTCTCTATTTTTTTTCCCAAGGGATTAGGACACTGGTTGATTTTTCTTTCTTCTTTTTAGATACAGTGTTTTCATGCACAGATGGGGCTTTGCTTGCCGAATTCCTGAAATTTAATGACTTGATTGTTGGAATAAAGAAAGTTGCCAAAAACAATAAGAGATTAACATTTTCAGTTAGTCCAACTGAACACAGAACTGAGCACCTCTTATATTTACTATGTTACACTATCTGGAGGGTTCCCCTTTAAGTTTAGATTTGCTACATTTTTGTTTTGTGACCCTATTTAAATTATGTATCTGAAAGCGTCACCTGCTGCAGTTTCATACTGGTGAGGTGAAGGGATTAATAGTGATGGGGTAAAGGGACCTGTGTTCCTCATTTCTTTTTCCCCTTGCTAACCCCCAAACTGATGATTAACATACATCATTGACTTGGGAAAAGAAATATTGATTGCTCTGGAAAATACATGGTAATTATTGAAAGTTTCCTAAGAAGTTTCGTAGTTATTTCATCCTGTTGGAAAGAGGCCAAGTGTCAGTTCTACGTTCTGCTGTGCATTGGAATGTTCAGGTGTGGAGGGCAGGCACCTTTTTCTCTCGGGACAAAGCACAGTTTAACAGTAGTCAGTGAGTCTTGTATGAGCATCAGCAGGAAATTTGCAAAAACACTCTGGCCTTTCTATAGAGTCATTCCAGTGTCCAGCACAAAGCACTGAATACGCTGTGTGGTGGAACCTCCCATCTGGGGTGGGGAGAGTGTAATTGGAGAGAGGGTTCATTCCAGATCACAGACTTTAAAAAAAAATGTAATTAAAAACATCTTTTAAAAATTATTATTTTTTTTTGAAGGAGATGATCTAGTTTATTATTGTCAAATACCCATGGTTCTAACGACCTGAGTGGAGTAGATAAGGCTCTACGGAATGAAGAATTTCTTATAGATTTAATGCATTCATTTTTTTTTTCCTTAAGGATTTTATTTGAGAGCAAGAAAAAAACATGCAAAAGAGAGGCCATAGGTGCGGAGAGTGGGGGGAGGTTGGAAGGGGCAGAGGGAGAAGCAGACTCTAGGCTGAACAGGAAGCAGCCCTACACGGGGCTCAACTCTAGGATCATGACCTGTTAGCTGACTGAGCTGCCCGGGTACTCCTAGATTTAATACATTTTTAAATAAAAATAAACATGATTAATTTTAGCGTATTTTCTTAAGTAGGTAAGTATATATCAGTATTTTACTAAACTATTAATTTGCTTATTCAATTATTTGCTTAAGTGAATTATGGAATGCGTGTGTGTTAGCTTAGTGGAATTAATTAAATAGTCATTTTACTGTGCTGTAACTCTTGAAAACAACAGGAAAATACAGTTTTATTAAATTCTATATGCAATATTTTGTTAAATTTTATTTAAATTATATTAAAATTTTTTTTCAGTGAAGATTTTGGGTGTTACTGAGGGAATATGACCATCTTCAGAGGGACTCTCTGATTGCTAGCAGGATTAATAACTCTAAAGGGTGAGCAGAGAGAATGAGGAACCAGATAACAAGCCCTCATGATCTTTGGTGGGATCTGTGATCTTGTTTGGGAGAAGAACCAGTTTATTGGACTCTCCTAGAAGCCTGGCAGGAGGTTGTGGGGATGGAGAACAGGAGAGGGAGGACCATCTTTGTGGCCCGAGAGTCTATGCGGCAGCACTCTCATCTCCTGCTTGGCTCCCCAAGGGATGAGGACTTTGGGGAAGTCCCCAGTGGCCTTTGCAAGTGAAACTTTGGGAGAATTTCACAGAAGCAAGATTTCAGACGGTGAAAAAAGGCCTTGATGAATTCCTTCGTTCATTCACTTGTTGACAACCATTTCTTTATTTATGTTTATTTTTTATTGTTTTTGCCAGTGACCATTTAGTGACTGCCTTCCACACACTGGCGTGTGGGTGCTGGGGTTTTCTGCACCATACAAAGGTACACACATAATCCTGTGGACTCTGTGGGGCTGGCTTTTCTAGAAAGAGGAGACCGCTGATTAAACACATGCCAAAGAAGATGCAAACACACACATTCAGCTTAGAAGTGCCATGGAGAACATTAAACAGGGCAGCACGATGGTGGTTTTCTGTAGGCTACTGATGAGACCTTCTTTGAACCGGTCTTGTCAGGGAAGGACTTCTAAGGAGGCAGTGTGAGCTGGGACTTGAATGACAGAGTGGAGAGTGGAGAGCCAGCCTTTTAGGGCAATTTTTGATCCTAGCAAGAACAGCCCCCAAAATATGATCAGGCCTGTGTGGCTAGAAGCTGAGATGAGGTAGGTGAGAAAGGCAGGAGCCAGTCATGCGGAGCCCCGTGGTCTGCAAACTGCAGGAGAATGGCGGGGGTCCAGGGCGGTCAGTCCCAGGGAAGGGAGTAGCCCTGCCTTACAGGGGAGGGGTACCAGCAGCTTGTCTCCCTCCGATTTTGTGGTAGATGCTCCGCTTTCTTTTCTTTTTTTTTTTTCCCCCCTTACCACTGATGTCTTACTGTCCTGCAAGCCCTCTTGTTCATTTTATTTCCTCCCAGTCCAGGCTTTACACTTGGCTCCTTGGGACCCCTGTGATAGCAGGTAATCATTCTAGTAACAAGCAGAAAGCAAGGAAAAGTCTTTCTTTTTTCTTTCCACGCTTGTCAGTTCTGATGGTTTGCCAAACCAAATTTTCCCCTTTGGTAATAGACTTTTTTTTTTTTCTTTTGGATAAAAAACCCTTGGATGGGAGTGCTGTTTTTTAACTATGTATAAAGGAAATCATTAAAAGCCAGTTCTTTTCTCTCAGAAGCATGTTTTTTTTTTTTTAAATTAAAAAAAAAGTCTTTGCACATACAGGTCATAAAACACTTCGAGTTAGAGACACTTACAATTTTTTGAGAGAAATCTTGGGAAAGTATATGATTCATATTCTTGTATCTGAGTGGGGTCTTGGGGTTTTCTTCCCAGGTTTTAGTTAAGGAGGCACTCAGATGTGTCTCATCTCCATGTGATGCTAATAATTTCCCACATATGGTCACTAAGGGTTAACTATATATAGATAAAAGGCTTGTGCTTCAAATAATTTTTTTTTAGTGATCACAGTATATTCTAGCAATGACTTCTGTTGAACTTGGTTAGTTTTTAACTCATAAATCTGTAATGACTGTCAGAACCTTCCTGAAATTTGATCAGAATTTGATGAAAATAAGTGGGAAGGAGATAGTACGTGGGGCAAAGACAGACATGTACTTTCTTTGCTCCAGACATATCTAATTTGATTCTTCCTGGTTTTGACTATCATGCCATATTTGAAATTGGGACTTAATAGTGTCTCATAAAAGTCATTCTATACGTTATTGGGGCTTGGGGGAGAGTTAATAACAGATCTCAAAGACGCTTCAGGAAATGCATTAATGCATGGTGTTCACACATAACGTGTTTTTTTATACCTTCAGTGGAAATTATTTATGTCTGTTGAAAGTGTTGCCACAGTGGGTCTAAATTTCTTTGGTTCTGCAGGATTCAGTTCAGAACACTTAGGAGTATTTTTGGTCACCTGGTTCATAAGTGATTCTCGTAGTTCTGTTTCCAGATACTACTTTGTCATAATGTAGTTTCTGTTAGCCAGTTTACTCCCTGGGACTGATAGTAGCATCCTGTAGGACAGAGGTTAGGAATTAAGTGTTACACTTCTGGTAAGAGTCGTCTTCAATCTTGACTTTGAGTTTCTCAAGCATCACAATAGGTTATTAGTATTACCTTTATTTCTATGCTAATCCCTTGGTCCTTATAATACATCTTATACATCTTGTTTTCCTCTTTTTCATATATGAGGAAATTGAGGCATAACCTGAGTTTCTGAGTTCTTAAAGGTACTGGGTTTGGCAGCAGAGTAAATCTTTAAAGTTAATATTGCCTCTAAAAATTGCACTTTTTAAATTTGTAAAATAATTTGAATTTTTAAAATTAAAAAACTGCTTTTGAATTAAAATAGAATTTAGTACAGAACTTTTTTTCTTTTTTTATCAAAAGTGAGGGAAAATGTGACTTTAGAATGGATAGGAAAGGGAGGGGAGATTTGTATTTGCTTCAGCTGGTGGTGTTCAGTTCATGTGAAACGCACCTACCTTTGGGCAGAGCTGAACCACGTGGGTCTTAGGTTTTATTTTAAGAAAAAGAAATAGGTGCAGTTTTCTGTGTTTAGAATCTGTTTTATAGTCAGCCTAAACAAACGTTAGAAAAAGGAAAACTTGCTCTTCTACCAGCCTGATGCATTCTAGGACTTGGGAGACAACTGTCTCTTTTGGAAAGAGCTGTGTTTATACAGTGGCCCCGCATAATCCTCGATGGTAGCAGCGGGAGCTCATTCCTTTCCTTCTTTAGCCAGGGAGTGCTGGAAGGATTTTGGCATGAGGCTTCGTCATTGCAACTGACATTTTTAAATCGTTCGTTGAACGTAGCGCCTTGTCTTCTTCAAGCTAAAACATACTTTGCAATACAAATGTTGGTTCGGGCAGTTGTTCCACCACTGGCTTATGGAAACCTGTCCATCACTCTTCACTCTAGTTGCTGACATTTCTTAAGTTCTGTTGAGGACACTTTGGATTCATCTTTTATACATGCAGGTTTAAAAAAAATGTAGGAACTCTGTTGAATGAATTAAAGTGTGTCAGTCAGTAATGCCAATTTCAACATTAATCTCTAGGAAGATCTAGACCACTATAAGCAACATCAAAGTCCTTTTTAATGAAGAGGGTGTGTACAAGATACAGTTTTTTAAAAAAAATTGTTTATTACATTTACAATTTTGGGATAGATTAAAAAGCCAAGCGTGAGATTTTCTTTTCCGAAGAGGGGTATTCCTTAAAATACCAGTTTTTATCTGATACCCAAACTTAAATAGATGATGGCTTAACCTTTTAGCATTTTGGATCTACTGCCCACCACTCAGTATTTTCAAGTTATTAAACTGGATGCATTCACAGTTCAATTATGACCTTCATAGTGATCTTCATATTTATATAACGCCTTATATACCACCTATTAGATTCATTTCAGGTAATATAAATCCAGTCTGAATTTTTATGGTTGGCAGAATGATAGAGAAGAACGAACACAGTTCACCCCGAACAATGTGGGGCTTAGGAGTGCTGCCGGCCCCCAGCCTCCTGGCAGTGAAAATTGAATATAACCCTGCCTCCCCCCCAGAGCTTAACTACTGATAGTCTACTGTTGACCAGAGGCTTTACCAGTAACATAATCCATTTAACACGTACTTGGTGTGCTACACGTATTATATATGCTTTTCTTATAGTAAAGTAACCTAGAGAAAAGAAAATCTAAGGAGGAGAACCTAGATTTATAGCACTAGAGCGCATTTGTTGAGAAAGAACCACTTGTAAGTGGGGAGCTGTGGCGTTTCAAACCCGTGTTGTTCAGAGGTCAGCTGTGTATAGTAACTTTCTGAATCTGGAACAGTGTTGAATTGCTATCATGTCCTTTTTTTCCTTTTTTATCCTAAACGTAGTCAGATGAGATTCTTACTTTGTGTAGGGATCTGTTTGGCCCACGTTTAGTGGGGGTTTATACTTTAAGTCCTGTACTTCCTTCTTCCATGGGCAAATGCGGTAATCTTTTGTTATGTGTCAATTTTTTTCTTTTCGTTGATACGCGGTAGATTAATGAAGATCACTTACACAGGCTTACAAGAAATATAGCAAAAACTTGAGAGTCAGACCGGCCTGTTGAGTCACACGCTCTGCTACCCCAAAGGAATAAGCAAAGTCAAGGAAAGCACCCGGGTGCTTAGGAGTTGGTCTCTGGAGCTAGTAGTAGGCCACATTTTGGATTCTTTCTTCTCTTCTCATGCTAGTTGGGTAATTTAAGGCAATTTAACGTTTGAGGCTTAAAGAAGTTATTGAATATAAGTGCTGTGATAAGATAGGTAAACTGGTAAGGGAATTCGCTAATTCATTGATTAATGTATTCTGTTATGATGGTGAATAAACAACTTTGAACAAGTGACTTTTCAGCTCAAAACCCCTGCATCTGGAACATGAGGAAACCAGACCACCAAACTTTACAGAGTAAATTGTGAGATTAAATAATACGGTTCGGGGCACCTGTATGGCTCAGTAGGTGATGTGTCCGACTTTGATTTCAGCTCAGGTCATGATCTCCTCAGGGTCCCTGGGAAAGAGCCCCAAGTTGGGTTTCCACACCTAGTACAAAGCCTGCTTGGGATTTCATTCTCTCTGCTCTCTGCTGTCTCTCTGCCTTTCCCCCTACTCCCCCGCTCTAAAGAAAAGAAAATCTTAAATAAATCTGGCATTGTCGCATTTGTGCTGCATGGGCAGCCAGGAAACTAATGTGGAAAGAAAGATAATCAACATTGACAGCCTCTCACATACACAGCAAACCAACTGAAACATTGCCTTAAGAGTATGTGCTGAAATATAGCCTTTGAATTCTACTGCCTCCCAGAGGATGTTCTAGGTATGTAGTTTAGCCCTTTAATGTCTATATCAGATGTTACTTTTGAATCTCTAAGGATGGATTCCTCTTAAAGAGAGCTTATCCAGGAAAGCCCTCATTAACAATATTCATGATTCTGACTTGGAAATCGGAACTTGGAATCGCTTCTCAACAAGGCATGAAACAAACAGTGGTTTTCAGCAGAGCTTGCCATGGGAATGACTCTCGGCCAACAGCTGAAGAACTCCTGGACGTGAAACATGACCTGCTTCCCAATTGATTATGAACTTAATATGTTTTAGTTGAGTTGCAAGTGCAGAAAGCTTCCTCAGCTAATGTTAAAGCTATTATTTTCCCCCCTGCTTGCAACACCATTTGGAATTGAAAGACATTGTGCTAGATCTACATTTTAAATTAAGATGTGATCTTAAATAGGCCAGTTGTAAATAATTGAAAAAACAGCTTGGCAGTTACGGCCATAAAGAAAACTTTTCCCCTTGTATATCAGGTAATTGGACGTACCTAACTCTGGGCTGTATAATGACAGAATTTGCCGAGACCACGCCCCCTGAAACTTGTAATACAGTCACGGACATATAAATACTTTAGATTTTAGGTTGTTGCTGCTGTCACATTGTCCATTGTTACACATATTGTGTTTGATATTTCAATGGAGACAGATAAATACTTGGAAAGAAGAGTGTATATGTAAAAATAGAAAGGGAAAATAAAATGTGAAGGTGATAACTAGCAAACTTTTTTAAAGGACTGCTGGTCCGGTACTTAACAGTTGTCTTTTATCATGTCTTGCATTTTTTAAACTAGGGCTTAAAATTTCATTGTTAAAGAAATTTAAGGATTTTAAAAATTGGTTCGTGGGTTGATTTTTGCTTAATTGCCGTCCATATCATCGTGTTTATTTGTCGACCTTCCCACCTCCCTGCACATGTAAGTAGGGGCGGGGGTGGGGGGTGGTGGCTGTGATAACAAACTAAACAAAACCAAAGTAATACTTAAAGACGGCTATAATAGGGGTTTAAGTTGTTGGTCTGAACGTGGGGAAGTACTGACATGGGGTTGGAGGGGAATGATATATACACAAGTTTTGCGGGGGAAAGAGGTGAGTTAGGGGAGAGAGAAGTAAGCACAAGCAGGGGGTGAGAGGAGAAGCAGGGCTCTCGGCCTGAGCAGGGACCCTGATGTGGGCTATTCCCAGGATCCCGGATCATTGACCGAGCTGAAAGCAGCCCTTAAACCCTACTGAGGCACCCAAGGGACCCCATTATACCTTTTTTTTTTAAAGCCGTTTCATATATATAAATTATGTATTCAAATGGTTTCTTTTTACTCCCGAAACTATGAAATGTGCTTAAGTCGTAATGGGCACCGAACAACAAGGTTCTGAGCCTCAGATACTTCTAGATACCCAAATGATGAAGACAGCAAAAAAATTTTTTCCATCTGGTCATAAATGTTTTGACATTACACGTAGCAGGAGTTGTTATCTCGAAAATGCAAAGGCTGTGTCACAGTGCTTCCTGCTTCCTCTAATTAAGAGGCACAAAGATCAGAGACTGGGAGTGATGAGGTTGTTTTGTATGTATTTTTTTTGTAATGAATTCTTGAAGCCAGTCGTGGAGTGAATCCCATTTTCCACCAAGAGCAAACGGTGACTTTGGGCAAGTTGTTGACACTGTTTCATCTCTTGTGAAATATGGTTGGTCATATTACCTCACTTCTTAGAGTTGCTGGAAAGATGAAGTTAATTCCCGTATGGAAAGTGTTTAGTATTTGGTATCATGAGCTCTAAATATGTATTTTGGTAATAATAGTATCAGCAGTATCAGTAACATTTCATGGAACTTGCTATGTTTCCACTTACAAGTGGCTTCCCATCAAAGACAGCAGTCATCATTGGTTTTTGAAAGATCAAGTCATGGTAATAATCAGTACACACTGTCTTTAGTTAAGAAAGGACGAATGACTTCAGTCTTCTTCTGTAAGAGGGCAAAGAGCTATCTGTGAACTAGTAGTGTGCATATACTGCCCAGCAGTTCTTGGCCCATGGAGGGTGCTGTGTATTTGATTCATCTTACTGATTTTGACCTTTCTTTTTATTATCAAAAGCATGGAGTAGAGCTTTAACTCTTAATCTCGGGG